>NW_025535284.1:0-107758 GCF_020615455.1 Coregonus clupeaformis | reverse complement strand
GACTTCAACTGTAATACTGTCCAAATTATGTAATAATGTATATTTATTTTTGCCTGATGAATAAGGGTTTGATATGTGTGTATATCAGGATTGGGGAGTAACTGATTGCGGAGTCCACATTTTTATTGTATTTTTTATTACCAGTAATCAGTTACGTTACCAGCAAAAAGTATTGTAATCATATTACAATTATTAGTTCTTTTAAATTCAGAAAGGATGTTTGCGAACAAATAGATTATAACCCCTTTATGTTTTCTCAATGACCTTAATTTAGCATTGAAAAAAGGGAAACTTTGAGTTTGTTCCACCTTAGCCGGTCTAACCACAAGTCAGAGACCACTGCTATGATGACACACCAAATGTGTTTGACCATCCTTTTAGTCTTCTTCTAATGCCTCTTAAAGGGAAATTAATCCAACAGTAACTGAAAGTAATACAATTACATTAGTGAATTTGGGTCATCCAAAAATTACATTACTGATTTTGGACAGGCAACTAAATTAGTAGGTAATTTAACGGACTACATTTAGAAAGTAACCTATCAAACCCTGGTGTGTATGAAGTAGACAGCACATCTACAATTTAGTTTTACACCTGCATCTGTCCGATTAAACAGTGAGTAATCCGATTAAGATTTCCTCAAATGACAGCCAAAACATGACGTCACTCTTAGTTGCTGAAATCTCTGCGTGGCAGGTCTACAAACAGCTAATGGAAAAGGAATAAGAACATCTAGAAGAATACGGAATAATGTCTGAACACGGCAATACAACTTTACGCACTGTGAAAGCAAAAATTTAGTCGGATTTGTTGTTTCGTGTTCTCGATTTGTAGGTGGTCTAGCCCAACTTTGTAAGAGAGAAACGATTGGCGTGTGTCTATTCTCGCTTCAATCTGTATTTTGTGGGAGTGAGAGAGTTTGAAAGAAAGTAACGGTTTAAAGTAATGGATCAATCTGTCGCAATTCAAGAGACTTTGGCACAATACGAAAATTGCGTCATAGTATCCTTTATAGCGTGCACTAAATGTTTTTTGTATCACTCGGATGTTACCAGTGCATTATCTAAAGGCTGATGTTTTACTTTCTTTTGGAAGAAGAACACAATGTTTCATTACGACGTAGCCTACGGGCAGTTCATCCAAGGCGAGGCCGTGGAGTTTGTTTGTCAAGGCCTAAAAGTCTAGACGTGTGTGTATCTGAATGTAGTGATATTTTATATATTTAATTCAATAGTACAATTAATTGGATTTGATAGGCTTTGAGTGTAAAAAGCAGAATGCAAGTTGCTCAATGAGGACATTGGTGGTGCTTTTCGACTGTAACACCAGTGTCACACTAGCATACGCCCATATGTTATACTAGAGACATTGTGTTTGCATAGCTAGTGCTGGCAGTGAGGCCTTGTGAAGAGCAGAATCAACAACTTCTGCATAAGGAGGTGTTAAAGTTCACAGTTAGCCATTGTTATGTAAGTACCAGTGGCCTGGCTTTGGCCCCAAGTTAGAGCAGGTCGGCTGGAGCCATGACCAATGAGACAGGGTGCGGGGCCTCATAGATGGGAACAGAGAAAGTTTGAGCCTTTTAGGTAAAACAATGGGGGAAATCCTGTATGGAAATGAGTGTTACATGTAGAGGCTACTGTCCAATTGTTGCAATATGATAGATCCTCCACTGGGTGGCAAACTTATACAAGCTTCTGTAGCCTACTGTAGGCCTACATATTTCCCAGACAGTTGATTTTTTATAGCAATGACTAGGCCTCTGCTCTTTGAAGGTACTTGGTGCATAACGTTTTTCCCAATACAAAAGCATTTCATTTAGATATCAAGATTGGCAAAATAGCATAGTAAGCCTACCAATATGTAGGCCTATTTTCAAATGTGACACTGTGCAAAAATCGATGCAATTCCCTTAACCAGTTTGTTGTAAACATGCTGTTCAATGTCTTGTCTTTGTGGACAATGTCACTGAAAGCAGACTATTGGGTTTGGTGGAGCGCACCAAGGAACATGCGTGAGTTTAATTTGATGCTATTCCACTAGACTTATGAAATATAAATGCTCTGAAAAATGCATTACACCTGCCCATAGTAATGTTCCACCTTTGTTTCCTATAGGCTGTTTGTTTTTACCCATAGAAGAATGGCGATAACTGGTGAAGATGTCACATTGGATGACATTTTCCCCATCTCTAACGACTTTGCTGTTGTGGATGGTATGCAAAATCATGTTTAACTTAGGCTACCTATATCTATGCTTCACAATATTAATTATATTAAGTGGTTTTGGTCAATAGTTAATTGATTGGTTTGAACTTGATTATTATAATATGCACAATGGAGATGGAGGCATGGGCCTTATGATTCATTGTAATGATATGTTATTCTTTCCTCAGTGTCCTCGGCAGATGAAGTTTCTTTTGTGGGTGAGTTTTCTTTTTTCCCTGGGTCAATTTCCTCCTGGTATGTTCATAGGGCCAAGTTATTAAATGTTTATTACATGATATTTCTATAGGTGCAGACACTAGAGTGAGGCTGAACTTCCCAGGATGGGGAGCTGGAGGTGAGGCTCCCCTTTGGCTCCCACTCTCGCCTTTTCCTCAGTGAGGTCAACAGAGCCTGGAGTGGTAAGACTTGGCCTACTTCTCCATAAATGTATCACAAGTGTTGCATCCCAATTATTTCTCCTAAAGTGTACACCTGGTCACTACTTACCACAAATCTATAAGCATTGGATCGGTGGAGGCATAGGCAAGAAGGAGTTTCCACCATATTTCTTAAACCAGTAATTTCCTTTCACATCAGTGAGGGGAAGTGAACAAGTGCACACTTTGGAAGGAAGGATAGATAATTGAGAGAAGAGTCCCCTAAGCAAGCTGGTCCTGGGGCTCTGTTCACAAACACAAACAGACACCCACAGAGTCCCCAGGACAACAACACAATTAGACCCAACCAAATCATAAGAAAACAAAAAGAGAATTACTTGACACATTGGAAAGAATTAACAAAAAAACAGAGCAAGCTAGAATGCTATTTGGCCCTAAACAGAGTACACAGTGGCAGAATACCTGACCACTGTGACTGACCCAAACTTTAGTAAAGCTTTGACTATGTACAGACTCATTGAGCATAGCCTTGCTATTGAGAAAGGCCGCCGTAGGCAGACCTGGCTCTCAAGAGAAGACGGGCTATGTGCACACTGCCCACAAAATGAGGTGGAAACTGAGCTGCACTTCCTAACCTCCTGCCAAATGTATGACCATTTTAGAGACACATATTTCCCTCAGATTACTCAGATCCACAAAGAATTTGAAAACAAACCCAATTTTGATAAATTCCCTTATCTACTGGGTGAAATATGACAGTGTGCCATCACAGCAGCAAGATTTGTGACCTGTTGCCACAAGAAAAGGGCAACCAGTGAAGAACAAACACTGTAAATACGACCCATATTTATGTTTATTTATTTTCCCATTTGCACTTTAACTATTTGCACATTGTTACAACACTGTATATAGACATAATATGACATTTGTAATGTCTTTATTCTTTTGGAACTTCTGAGTGTAATGTTTACTGTTAATTTGTATTGTTTAATTCACTTTTGTTTACTATCTACTTCACTTGCTTTGGCAATGTTAACAAACGTTTCCCATGCCAATAAAGCCCTTAAATTGAATTGAATTGAGAGAGAGAGAGAGAGAGATGGCATCAGAGAAAGATATGGAGAGTGAAAGAAGGAAAAGAGACTGGGGAGGGACAGAGTTTTAGTGTCGTGTGCTCTTCCTGAGTAGTATATGTCTGTTGCTTCACTAAGTATTTGTAAATATGTGAGTGTAGGATAAATATAATATTTCGTTCCCATTGAATTATATATTTGAATTCGGCTTTTACGTGTTTTTTTCCCTGCTCATCTCAATCGGGACAGAGTCTACTTTGCTATGGATGTGTCATTTTTGGCATTAGCTCACTACTTTACACAATGGAGCTCTTACATTTAAGATAGAGGACTAAAGCGCTGTTTTAAAAAGGGCCACACTCACTTTTACTCTGTGAGAGGAAACAGTGATGGAAAGTTTTGCTAACCTGGCAGCAATTGTTGTGAACAGGAAGAATGTGAGAAACTCACAAGGTAAGCAGAAAAGTTACATCTTTGTACAAGTGTGTGGTCTTATTGAAAGTACAATAGCAGCATGAGTGATTTTCTTGCGGTAATATTCTCAGGGTAGCTCAAATGTACGTGTAAGAGGAAGTGTGTTTGTGTGTGTGTGTGTGTGTGAACCACATGAAACAGGGAACATAACTGAATACCTTTTTCAGCCACACAGCAACAAAAGATTTTGATTCAACATACAATTGTAAGGCAACCAGCTCGTGAGAACGTGAAGTAACCTGCCCCTGAATCACTTTCTACTTTGAGTACCTATTTGAACGAAGCAAATGCTGTGGGTCATTTTCAGTTGACTGTATTATTGATAATTATCCTCATTGTGTGTTCTGTGAATCACTGCTGAGGATTTCTTGGAATTGTTTCCTTATCATTGATGCTCTTCTAGTTTCTCCACTTCTGTGGAGCAATGGAGCAACAAATGTAAACCATTTGAATAACAAAGTGTGTTTATCAGCCTACAATTGAAATGGCATATTTTGGGATTTGTGTAAGTGCCTTTTTCATGGTTCCCTTTATCCACCTTCAGATGTTTGCAAGTCTCCCAAGGAAGCGCCAAAGTTTGAGTGGCTCCACAAGTACCGCAAAGCCTCCAAAGGTCAAGGTGGCGTCAAACAGACCCTTGCACCCTTGGGAACGACACACACCAAGATCAGCCAGCATAAGAAAACAAGTAAGCCAGCGGTCCTCTTCGTGTCCCTCTCAGTCAGAACCCTCCCTGAACTTATACCCTTATCACACAGAGCCCTTTGTGTGGTAATATCTAGCAAGTTTGTGTTGCTGACAGCCGAATGAAATTGCAGGCAACACTAAGAAAGCACATGATTGATAATTAACCATGATTCTTGGATCATGATAACTGTATCTGATGTGCCCTCCAAAGTAACATCACAAAGCTCTGTCATTCCTTATGGTTGTGTGACATGTCTGTTGTTGATGTTAGTTGGTCTTATTAAACTTTGGGGAGAGTGACAACATTATCTTCCATGTTGGCTTTAAGTCTAGAATACTATTTCACAATGGATCTATCTTCATACTGTGAGCAAACTATCTCACTGGTGTGTCTGTCAGTGACAACAAATGTCAAAGGAAGCTATTTGCTCTGGCACTCCCATTGATACGCAAAGTGCCCAAACCTGTACATCTAGATGCTATTTGCAATGTTTATTTCGTTGTTGTTGTTGTTTGTTGTTGTATCTCGTTAGATTTTCTCCTGCCACTGAAATATCATTTTCATTATTTCATGCAAGGCCTACCCATATGCAATTTCTTTATGCATGTAACTAATTTCACATTAGTAAAAAAAAAAAAAAGTTTACATGGGAATAATTGTAAGACTACATTTGGCCGACATAAACGCTTTATAGTTGTGTGAACCTTTTTACTGAAGCTTTATTTAATTTGCCACTTACCAGAGACCGTCCAATGTTTTCATGGTTGATTAGTTTGGTCTGTGGCACTGTCGTCACTTGCGGGAGTGCGCGTGAAAGAATGTATTCTCAACATTCCTTGCACGAACAAGGTCCTTGGACGTTGCACTGCACATAATGCGTGGAAGCACTACTGGGAGATGTCTAGAGTGATTAAAGACACTGGTATGTGGAAATGTTTATGATTTTCTGTTGTATTTAGATGGTCTATTTGCTAGCGCAGTCTGAAACTTATGTAACTTTTTTCTATGCAGCAGTATTTGTTCACATTAGCTAGCTTAGCTAAGAAGCTAACTTCTGCCAGCTTTTGTTACTAGCTCTAATTTCTGCTTGCTAGCTAAATATAGACCATTTACTTGTCCTTCCTAGATTCAAGCTAAAACGTTGACAAAATGACATGTAGCTAGCTATCTAGCCAGCTTATTAGTTGAAGTAACTATATACTTTATTGCATATTTTGAGCAGAGTTGTGGTTTGGAACGAGCGCGCTAGCTAGGTAATTAGCTAGCTAGCCATGTTTATCATGTCAATATTATGGCTTTGTAAAGGTTCGCCATTCTATATTTGTAAGCTAACTAAGCTAGGCCATATGCTGTAGGTTTGCGACAGTATCATCTGTCATTGTGTCCTGATTTGGGTCTGGTAATGCACCATGCAAACCTAAGTTCAGCAGCTTTGGGATTTTCACTCATAGCTAGCTAGGTGTTTTAGCTATCTCAGTATATGTCAACTGAACGTGTAAAGCTAGACAGGCAATTAGTAGCCTCTTGACATTTTCCATTAGAAATGGATGCACACTGTAGTTTGTGATTGTCTTGGGTTCTCTTTATTTTTGTATCTTGGAGAGTGTCCATACTAGTAGACTGCAGATAAGAACGTATATGTCTCTGCCCATTTTATTACTCCTAAATACAAAGGGTTATTTTATGCAATGCTGAACTTTGTGATGAGAACTGACTTTTGTGCCCCCACACTGTAGTATGCTACAGCTGACTCACACTTTGGTTGACTCACACTTTTCCGTATTGAACCAAGACAGGGCAGCCTTTCATGTTTCTGTATTTTTAGACTGCAATTAGTGATGTTCGCAAGACTGAATGGTGTTTAATAATGTTTGCATATCTTGCACTACTCATCTCATATGTATATACTGCATTTTATTCTATAATATTCTACTGTATCTTAGTCCATGCCTATTTTCTTAAATTCCATTCCTTACTAGTTTTGTGTGTATTAGGTATATGTTGTGAAATTGTTAGATATTACTTGTTAGATATAATAATAATAATAATAATAATAATATGCCATTTAGCAGATGCTTTTATCCAAAGCGACTTAGTCATATTACTGCACTGTCGGAGCTAGAAGCACAAGCATTTCGCTACACCCGCTATAACATCTGCTAAACCTCCCGACTGGCGCAGTGGCCGCGCCCCATGGGTCTCCCGGCCGCGACCGGGAGACCCATGGGGCGGCGCACAATTGGCCCAGCGTCGTCCAGGGTAGGGGAGGGAATGGCCGGCAGGGATGTAGCTCAGTTGGTAGAGCATGGCGTTTGCAATGCCAGGGTTGTGGGTTCGTTTCCCACGGGGGGCCAGTATGAAAAAAAAAGAATGGATGCATTCACTAACTGTAAATCGCTCTGGATAAGAGCGTCTGCTAAATGACTAAAATGTAAATGTAAACACGTGTATGTGACAAAAGTCCCCTGTAGCTCAGTTGGTAGAGCATGGGGTTCGTTTCCCACGGGGAGCCAGTATGAAACATTTATGCACTCACTAACTGTAAGTCGCTCTGGATAAGAGCATCTGCTAAATGACTTAAATGTAAATAAAATTAGATTTGATTTGAAAGAGGCGCTTGCTGTACAGAATGAATAGTGGAGGCATGCTGTCAATTGTTCCAACCGTTGGATTGGTCTCCACTTACATTTTTCTATCTTGATTCATGTGTGGTATATGTATGCAGAAGTCTGAAAGCTATCCATTCAATTCTCATAGGGTTTGATCATGCACTGTAACTTTGCAATTACAGTGGATTGTTTGTTGGTGTAGTATTTAACAGGTTTAAAGAGCCATACCATGACCACAGAGGAATGTAAAACACGCAGCGCATTACCATAAGTGCTGCTAATAAGACACTTTATAGGCTAGCCCACCTTCCCTTCTCTGTGGACAGAAGGAGAGTAAAATGCAGTAAATCATTGTTCTGAAATAGGCCAACTGAAAGCCAATGTAGGCCTAGATGTTTACTTTCAAAATTAGGTTAGGTCAGGGACTGGGAAGCTCCCTTGGGAGTTGGGATCTTGTGGTGTATTATTTAGGACTTAGGTGAAATGCAGTAAGTAATCCTTCGGAAATAGCTGAGATCCAATGTAGTCCTAGGTCTACATGTTGACTTTCAACATGAGCCTGGCTTGGGGACTGGGAAGCTCTCTAGGGAGTTGGGAACTAGGGATCTTCTGCGTTGGGGCTTACTCCTCCTCCTCCACATTCGCCTCTCCCAGCTCTCTGGGAGTTTCCATCTGATCTCACAGAGCCCAGTTTGTTTCCATTTCCTGTGTTCCAATAGCACGCGCACACACACACAAACACACACAATCGTACTCCCATCAGAATCCAATGGAAATGTGTGCCGCAGCCCCACTACACTGTAATTGATACTGCCATTTTGTTTACTCAAAATAGCACACTGGTCCTCCCAATGCCCCTGTTTTGTACACCTGTATGCCTAAAGACAGCATACAATAGCCTAGACTTCACCCTCTCCATCTTGTTTAGCCTTTAAAACAATATATTCCATTCTTTATGCAGGCTTTTATCAGGAATTGTATCTGTGGTGAACTATTATACTATATTTTTATTTTATTTTTTGGTAGCTGTAGCCTCTGATTATATACGATTTCATTGTACGTCATTGCACTACAGAACATTTGAGTTCTTACTCTGGTATTGTTTTGCAATCACTTTCCATAAACAATAGATAAAGCTAACATTTACCTTGAAGGTCTTGTGAGAGTGTATAGTATGCAAGGAATTACCCCGAGATGGTAAGAACTTGTGTGTGATGTGATTGTGGTCCTCTGTAGCTCAATTGGTAAGCATGCGTTGTCGCCAGGTAGTTTTTCCCCGCCACCCTCTTCCATGACTTTCATAGAAGTAGGCTTTGCTAAAGGATGAGCCTACGTTTACGTTGCATTAGCCTATGATCTGTTTGTGCTATCATTTCAACTCCAGTTCATGTTTGGCACAATGAGTGTGACAAGGAGTTGACATGATGATAGACTGGTCCCAGATCTGTTTTTGCTATCTTGTGACAACAAATCTCAAAAGCTTGTAGGCCTATTGCATGAAAACATGTTTGGCTATTTTCTTGCTCAGCAGCTTGTATTGAGTTGATTCCTTGGGCAGCAGATACAAAAATAAAATGTTTCACTCTAAAACAGAATGCAATAAACGATGAACTCTCACAATCAGATACAGCTATATAAGACTGTTGGTAGTTAAACGAAATAACGATACTTCCTCTAAAGCAATTTCCTCTTTAATGCACTTGCCGTGTTCATGAGTTTCTTCTGCCAAGCAGTAGGAGACAGTGGCCATATTGTCTTAGACTTAGGCTTTGACTCTTCCATTGATTTAAACAACTTAAAATGCAATGTCTTGTCTAGGGTATCTTGCAATAGAGATTTGATGTCAATCAGATTAACCTGGATAAAGGTTAGGCCTGAACAAGGAAAATCAGTCAATTGAAATAAATTCATTCTAGGCCCTAATCTATGGATTTCACATGACTGGGAATACAGATATGCATTTGTTGGCCACATATACAGTGCCTTCTGAAAGTATTCAGACCCCTTCACTTTTTACACATTTTGTTAGGTTACAGACTTATTCTAAAATTGATTTAAATAGCCTTTTTCCCCTCATCAATCTACACACAATACCCCATAATGACAAAGCAAAAACAGGTTTAGAAATTATTGCTAATTTATTCAAAATAAAAACTAAAATATCTCATTTACATAAGTATTCAGACCATTTACTCAGTACTTTGTTGAAGCACCTTTGGCAGCGATTACAGCCTCAAGTCTTCTTGGTGACGTGACTTTCATTAATATGATGACTGTTATTTATCGAATTAACTAAATGTTTAATTGTTACTCAATTAAATTAATAATGTAACAATTAACTCATTAGGATTTGTGGCCCCGCCGCGGAAGAAGTTGTTTATAGAGTTAACATCTCCCAAATTAAACTCTAAAAGGTCTTTACCTATCAATATGTATAAAACAGTCAACGTATCAATCATTACCTCTTATCAGTCGTCATTCTGAATGGTCGCAGAATTCTTGGATCCGCAAGAACCCCAGCTTTTACTTATGATTCAGCACTACACAAATTGTCTTTCATTATTTATTTACTAGCTAACTAAATAATAACACAGAATACATACATTCTTAATACATGAGAAAAAGTCCCTAGTGGACTAACAGCATGACTGCTTGGTTATCAAAAGAGGGTGGGGTAAGGAAGAGAGAGGGAGAGACAAAGAGAGAGTCAAACTTATCGTTGATACATTTGGAAGCTACCCTCAGTAATCATAATACTTTGCTCACGAACCACCACCCTTTTTGGAGTAAGAAACCAATGAATGTATTTACGTGTTTGCCGCTCGTCTATCTCTGTTGACCCAAGCCCTTTGGCTGGGTCTTCGCTCAGCTCACTTGTAAGGCTCTGATTGTCCACCAGAGGTCACAATGTCCTCCTTCTTTGTTCTGGCTTGTAGTGGAGTGTACTCGGTGATTGTATGAGATGGGATTTTCTCCTTCCCACCTCGTGTCTTTAGTCAAAGTTCTAGATCACTTTACACGCACAGCTTCAGACTGGCAATATTCTGGTCTAGTGAGTTTATCTTCTTCACCTCGTGTTGAGATTCAAAGTATTGTTTACTTTGTTGATGTGAAAGTTTTGGCGGCAAAAGTCTTTTGGAGACAAAGCACATTCCTTTCACCATACTAGAGGGCAAGAGAGAGATTCTCCTCCTCTCTAATTTATGGTGTTAAGGTGTCAAAACCGGCCCAGCCCCTCCCCTCTTCTGTGGGTGAGAGGGTCTGGTTGTTGTCAGCTATTTGCCAAGCTGATCTGAGGCCTTTGATCCTCACCCAGGAGAGTCATGAAATTGGGTATATAGCTACAAGCTTGGCACACCTGTATTTGAGGAGTTTTCTCCCATTCTTCTCTGCAGATCCTCTCAAGATCTGTCAGGTTGGATGGGGAGCGTTGCTGCACAGCTAATTTCAGGTCTCTCCAGAGATGTTAGATCGGGTTCAAGTCCGGGCTCTGGCTGGGCCACTCAAGGACATTCAGAGACTTGTCCCGAAGCCACTCCTGCGTTGTCTTGGCTGTGTGCTTAGGGTCGTTGTCCTGTTGAAGCTGTGCTCGCCCCAGTCTGAGGTCCTGAGCACTCTGGAACAGGTTTTCATCAAGGATCTCTCTGTACTTTGCTCCGTTCATCTTCCCCTCAATCTTGACTAGTTTGCCAGTCCCTGCCGCTGAAAATATCCCCACAGCATGATGCTGCCACCACCATGCTTCACCGTAGGGATGGTGCCAGGTTTCCTCCAGACGTGACGCTTAGCATTCAGGCCAAAGAGTTCAATCTTGGTTTCATCAGACCAGAGAATCTTGTTTCTCATGGTGTGAGTCTTTAGGTGCCTATTGGCAAACTCCAAGCGGGCTGTCATGTGCCTTTTACTGAGGAGTGGCTTCCTTCCGGCCACTCTACCATAAATGCCTGATTAGTGGAGTGCTGCAGAGATGGTGTCCTTCTGGAAGGTTCTCCCATCTCTACAGAGGAACTCTACAGCTCTGTTAGAGTGACCATCGGGTTCTTGGTCACCTCCCTGACTAAGGCCCTTCTCCCCTGATTGCTCAGTTTGGCTGGGCGGCCAGGTCTAGGAAGATTATTGGTGGTTCCAAACTTCTTCCATTTAAAAATGATGGCCACTGTGTTCTTTGGGACCTTCAATGCTGCAGAAATGTTTTGGTACCCTTCCCCAGATCTGTGCCACGATATAATCCCGGAGCTCTACGGACAATTATTTTCGACCACATGGCTTGGTTTTTGCTCTGACATGCACTGTCAATTGTGAGACCTTATATAGACAGGTGTGTGCCTTTCCAAATAATTTTCAATCAATTGAATTTACCACAGGTGGACTCCAATCAAGTTGTAGAAACATCTCAAGGTTGATCAATGTAAACAGGATGCACCTGAGCTCAATTTCGAGTCTCATAGCAAAGGGTCTGAATACTTATGTAAATAATGTATTTCTGTTTTTTTATTTTTGATAAATTAGCAACAATTTCTAACAACCTGTTTTCATTTTGTCATTATGGGGTATTGTGTGTAGATTGCTGAGGATTTGTATTTATTTAATCCATTTTAGAATAAGGCTGTAACGTAACAAAATGTGGAAAAGGTCTTAATACTTTCCGAAGGCACTGTACCTAAAAAAATTTAATAAAAAGGTAGGGGGCGTGGATCAGAAAACCAGTCCGTATCTGGTGTGACGACCATTTGCCTCATGCAGCGCGACACAGCTCCTTCGCATAGAGTTGATCAGGGCTGTTGATTGTGGCCTGTAGAATGTTGTCCCACTCCTCTTCAATG
Organism: Coregonus clupeaformis; assembly: GCF_020615455.1. Classification (NCBI taxonomy): domain Eukaryota; kingdom Metazoa; phylum Chordata; class Actinopteri; order Salmoniformes; family Salmonidae; genus Coregonus; species Coregonus clupeaformis. Next base: position 95,486 of record NW_025535284.1, on the reverse strand, counting down.
GCTGTGTGAAGTTGCTGGATATTGGTGGGAACTGGAACATGTCTGAGTATGCAGGCCATGGAAGAACTGGGACATTTTCAGCTTCCAGGATTTGTGTACAGATCCTTGAGACATGGGGCCTTGCATTATCATGAAACATGAGGTGATGGCGGCGGATGAACGGCATGACAATGGGCCACAGAATCTCATCATGGTATCTCTGTGCGTTTAAATTGCCATTGATAAAATGCAATTGTGTTCGTTTTCCGTAGCTTATGCCTCCCCATACCATAACCCCACCGCCACCATGGGGCACTCTGTTCACAACATTGACATTAGCAAACCGCTCGCCCACACAATGCCATATACTTAGTCTGCTATCTGCCCGGTACAGTTGGAACAAGGATTAATCCGTAAAGAGCACACTTCTCCAGCGTACCAGTGGCTCAAAGGTAAGCATTTGCCCACTGAAGTCGGTTACGATGCCGAACTGCAGTCAGGTGAAGACCCTGGTGAGGACGAAGAGCACGCAGATGAGCTTCCCGGAGACGGTTTCTGACAGTTTGTGCAGAAATTCTAGGGTTGTGCAAACCTACAGTTTCATCAGCTGTCCGGGTGGCTGGTCTCAGAAGATCCCGTAGGTGAAGAAGCCGGATGTGGAGGTCCTGGGCTGGCGTGGTTACACGTGTCTGCGGTTGTGAGGCCGGTTGGACGTACTGCCAAATTCTCTAAAATGACATTAGAGGCGGCTTATGGTAGAGAAATGAACACTCAATCTCTGGTGGACATTCCTGCAGTCAGCATGCTAATTGCACGTTCACTCGACTTGAGACATCTGTGGCATGGTGTTTTGTGACAACTGCACATTTTAGTGGCCTTTTAATGTCCCCAGCATAAGGTGCACCTGTGTAATGATCATGCCGTTTAATCAGCTTCTTGATGTGCCACACCTGTCAGGTGGGTGAATTATCTTGGCAAAGGAGAAATGCTCACTAACAGGGATGTAAACAAGTTTGTACACAACATTTGCAAGGAAATAAGCTTTTTGTGCGTATGGAACATTTCTGGGATCTTTTATTTCAGCTCATGAAACATGGGACCAACACTTTACATGTTGCGTTTATATTTTTGTTCAGTATAGAATATAATAAAATGCTATATCTAATGCAATGCTTTTGAAGACTGCCTCAGTCCATTTTCCATACATCCGAGTAAGCAAGGACCAAATCGACTTCACTATTGACTTGTTTGGTGTCTATTTCAGGCATGAGCTGATTGATTCTTCACAGGCGAAGCGTTTGCAATGCTAGCTCCAGGGGCCTTATAGGATTAGCGTTGGCACATGGCAGTGTATTTACCTTATTAGAATGACTTGGTTTACAACTGCCGCTCTCTCTCTCCCTTTATCTTGTTCGCTCTCTTTCCCTCGCTCTCTTTTGTTGCCTTTCTTTCTCTTTTGTATCTCTTTCAACTCTCTCCCTCTTTCAACTCTCTTTCAATCTCTCCTCTCTCTCGCTCCCCCCAAACAGGGAACTCATTGAACGCAGTGAGCAGATCCCCAGTCGAAGGGGATAAGAGGGTGGAGCAGCCCAGAGTGGAGTCCAGCCCAGAGAGGTAAGAACTGAACACCACTCTCCTCTCTCTGACAGTGGTATGCAAATGGCTTGGTACTTGAAGAAGGGGAAAAGGACCAGTGTGCCATATTGGATTTCTCCCCTAACCCCTGTCCTGTATTGAGGACATTGAAATGTAGCCACACTGCATAGCTACAGAGTCTGTTACCACTATGCGTATACATTAGGCCCCCCTTTGACTCTATTACTAAATCCCTGTATAATGTCTCTCACAACATTAGCTTCCAGCCAGGCTAAAGAACATCGACTTAAGAAAAAACACACCCACAACACAAACTATCTTGGACATTAAATAATGATAGCCTAACTGTATCTCTGGATAAGAAAGAACTTGATGCCAAGTGCAAACACACTCTTGTGATACCTTTAGTTGGTTTAGTCTGAAACGAGATATGTAGTGTTAGTAGATGTCATACTAATACAGTAGTAAAGGAGTGTAACTACATTTCTATTTTTGGTCTGAGTCTGACACTCCTGTCCCTCCACCCCGACCGTCTTATATTGACATTTTGTCATTTAGCATACGTTCTTATCTAGCGCGACCTACCATCAGTGCATTCAACTAAGGTAGCTAAAACCTCCACATAGCACAATCATTGCAAGTAAAACCTTCCATCTTGTGTGCCCTGCAGCCAAGGGAAAGTGAAGCGTGAGGGCTGGAATGAGTTGAAGCGTGAGGGCAGGGATGACCTGGTACGCCACTCCAGCCACACAGCTTCCAACAAAGCCACAATGCTGGCAATGCCGCAGTTTGGCCTGCGCGACAACCTCATCCGCTGTGAGCTGCTCAAGAACGAGGACATCTACACCTACCTGGAGAATTTCAGGTAACCCCCTGCCTCTGTCCCTATCAAAGTCACTGTAGCATGTATTCTTATACCCTTTTCATGTTGCCAAGCTGTGCTGACCTATACTGTGCTGGACTGGTTAGGCGTCCACCATTACTGGAACAGTGACTAGCCCGCTACTCTATTGCCTGATTCACACGCCAACCTGTACTGCGCTGGTCTGGTTACACATCCAGTTGCTGGAAAGGAAAATGTTAAAATAAATATCCCAGCTACCACAGTTTGCCTGGGTTGGCACAATATTGGCTTATTGCTTTTATAAACTGGTTACCAACTTAATTAGAGCAGTAAAAAGAAATGTTTTGTCATACCTGTCGTATACGGTCTGATATATCACGACTGTCAGCCAATCAGCATTCAGGGCTCGAACCACCCAGTTTGTATTTGTAGCTATCCAACTTCTACTATGCAAACCAACATCGATGACTCATCACAATTATCAAGATCAACAGTCATACCGCAAGCTACAGGGTTGACACATTTTAGCAGTAAACAGGATGTCAGTGTAGAGTTGTGAAAACGCATCTCATAACTAGAACTGACAAAGTAAAGAATTGTCAATTTCCATGTAATGTTGAAGGAAATGGTTGCTCTTGAATTACTACTATCCAAACTCATAGTAATTCATTTCTAATGCAGGTTTTAAGCAAAAAGGTTTTACAAATGTCATTGTGATAACAAGCTTTGGTAATGTCCCAATGATCTCTCCACCCAAAGTGTGCACTTGTACAATTCCCTTCACGAACTTGAAAGTAAATGACTGGTATATGGAAACTCCTTCTAGCCCATGTCTACACCAATCCAATGCTTTTACATTTGTGGGGAGTAGTGAACAAGTACACATTTCAGGAGGAAGAAGAGATTATTGGTACGCAGGATGTTTGTACAGATGCCACGATAACAAGTACAGAAAAGTACAGAACATGGACCGTGTCATGATGACAAGTGATTCATATACTACACTGCCCTCTGGTGGTGGACACACACACAGCTCTGTGAAGTGTTTAGGTTCTTGCTGCCCATCGCACCATCTGAAGGGGCTTGCTAAGGTCATGTCTTTGCCAGACACCCTCACAGTTCACCTGTTACGCCTATATTAGGCAGTGTTAGGCTTTGCTCCTGCTCTCTGACTTTGTACTTACCACTCTCTCCATCTCTCTGTCGCTCTCTCTCCCCATCTCTCAGTTTCTTCCTAGGCACTTACAATGTGAACGGCCAAACCCCCAAAGAAACCCTCCGTCCCTGGCTGGGCTCCACATCCACTCCCCCTGACATGTACTGCGTGGGGTAAGTCCCATCCCATCCACCCAGGCATTACAAATCAATTCCCCTCTAAATCCATAGCCCACATAGACACTGACTATACCGTCTGAGACCCCACTACAAGAGGATGAATTAAGTCATAGATTGTGTGTTGAGTGGTAGGACTGTCTTAGTTGCTACAGCAGCAACAGAGCCAATTCAGCCAAACCTCTGTGAATTGTGTCTCCTTTCCAGTGTGCACGACTAGTCTTGTGGTGGTGCAGATTTTTTTAAAAATCTCTAATCTGCGAATTAGGAACTTTAACACAAGGTTTTCAACCGTAGAAGAGACAGTCAGTTGAGAAGAGAGGAGTTATGCTCTCCTGGGTCATGTTTATCAGGGCACACTGTCGCAAAACGTTTTGCAACGGAAAACAAAACTGAGCATAAATTGGTTACCTTCGGCTAGTACCTCCCCCTTTTCTTCCGTTCCGTGCCTACTGAACATGACCCTGTGTTGCAGGTTCCAGGAGCTCGACCTGAGCAAGGAGGCCTTCTTCTTCAACGACACGCCCAAGGAGACCGAGTGGATGAAGGCTGTGTCTGAGGGGCTGCATCCAGACGCCAAGTACGCCTTAGTAAGAACCTCCTTCTCCTTCAGTTAACCACTGACCACTTGTTATGCCCAGTCTCGCTACTGCCACAAGGTTGTGTGTCCTAATACTAATGTAAAAATGGCTAGCTGGAGCCGTTGGCTGTAGATCCCCTCACTAGTGACTTAATGCTGACTCTACTTTAGTCTGACCCACTACAGGCGGTCCGGCAAGAACCAGGCAGATGTGTCCATATCCAGAGTTGTATTCTTTAGTTCACTACCACACACAAATTATCTTGTGGTTCTATGAAAGAAAGGAAATTAACAACTGGTAATGCAGCTATACAATCAGGTCTGTACATAGCATAGATAGTAACACAGTAGGCCTACTACAGATGCATATCAGTGGCGAGAGGGGCTAATCACTGATGAGGCTAGCTGACAGTCAGGATTTATGGCGCTGTCTCTCCAACCAGCTAGAGATCTTATTTACATTTACATTTTAGTCATTTAGCAGACGCTCTTATCCAGAGCGACTTACAGTTAGTGAGTGCATACATTTTCATACTGGCCCCCCGTGGGAACCGAACCCACAACCCTGACGTTGCAAGCGCCATGCTCTACCAACTGAGCTACACGGGGCCCCTCCTAAAATCAGATAAGATTTGCTTACTTACTAGGCCAAAGCCATAAATCAAGTGCACATGCTCGAGTGCACCAGGCTTTCTAGAATCTTCCACAACTTATTTTAGCTTGAATATAACACACTCTCTTGCAGTAGTTGAAACATGCACTTAATACTCGTGATAATAGCTACAAACATACAATAGTTACAGTGGCTGGCAGTTCTGTAATTAGACAACATGCATGAGGTAAACAGGTAAACAATGCTACCAGCTGGCGACAGAACAAATGTACATAAGTAACAAGATAATCGACTCTAGCAAGTTTTCGGTAGCATGCATTAATCATCATAAACAATCCCCCGACAATATAAGGGCCCAACTTTCATTGTGGATGCACGCACAAACACTTCTAGACAGCACACTGAAAACTTGTTCCCCAGCCAAACTTTGCTTCCATATCGGCTGAAGATGATAACCACTCTGAGCTAGAGTGGGAGGGGTCCATTCGGATTCAAATGTCCATTTGGGCACACTGATTGGCTGAAACCAAGAGGCTGTGATAAACTGCTGAGAAGGGGAGAAATCACCCTAATGGGTCTGTGGGAAAAGTTACATGCATGTTTCTTTTTTACAACTAAGGCCCTGTTTGAATACTCCAAAAACGCATCCCTCCTTCCTTCCTTCCTTAAAATAAAACAATCACAGATGTGGGAGGGTTGGATTGGTAAAAGAGTTGGGTGCTAATTTTTCTTTCACTTATCCGAGCACATGCATGGCAGTGATTACCTCAAGTCAGTGAGGAAGGAAGGATGCGTGTAGTCACAGTTGGTACAATTGAGTGTCGCTGTACTACAGATGTTTCCAAAGCAAAGTGGTATGATGTTGTAATGACTTATTTGCTTCCCTTTAAAGTGTGGTTTTGTAAACCTGGTGAAAGCTTGTACATGAGCTTCTTTCTTATTCTGATCTTCTTTTTATCAAGGCCTATTTCCCCTTTTTATAAATTGCCTACTCAAGCCAAACTGCTTCTTCCTCTTAACAGCTCGTAAAGATTTTCTCCCTCAACCACCCAGTATGATGACTTGTCATTTGTCAGTCCTCTGTCGCTGGTGTGAATTTAGCACACTTGGTTGCTTCATAATTGACATAGCATAGGGAAAGAGTCTGTGAAATGGCTGGTTTCACATTAATATGGAAATGTTGTGTTATATCCTACTTAGGTTTGTAGCCTTGACAGGATTAAATGTGGAACAATCTGACTGTTAGCAATTTAGCATTTTTGCTCCTGCAGTATTGACATAAACCAGGGGTGTCAAACTCATTTTAGCTCAGGGGCCACATGGAGGAAAATCTATTCCCAAGTGGGCCGGACCGGAAAAATCATGGTATATATATATAACTTAAAAACAACAACTTCAGATTGTTTTCTTTGTTTTAATACGATCAACATACAACATAAAGCTGGAGCCTGAGGACAGTGTGTCCAAAATAGTACAAGCACAACATCACTATTAATCATAAAACACGTCAAGTTTATTTGAAAATTCTAAAGAAAAAGAACACACAAACACACAATGCCTCAGTGATTAACAGAACTGTTTCACAGATCACAGAACTATATCAGGGTGTCATTTCTCAGGCAGAAATGTAGATAAAAATAATGAAATCCTGTTCCCCAAACAAGTGCAAGAACCACAGAGTCAAGAATAGGTTAAATATACAAATACAATAAAATCAATTAAAAACAATAGCACATCAACATAAAAACATATAAACATAAAGCTGGAGCCTGAGGACAGTGTCCAAAAGCACAACATCACTATTAATCATAAAACACCTCAAGTTATTTGAAAGTTCTGAGGACAAAGAACACACAAACACACAATGCCTCAGTGATTCACAGAAGTATATCACAGATCACAGAACTATATCAGGTGTCATTTCTCAGGCAGAAATGTAGATACAAATAATGAAATCCTGTTCCCCAAACAAGTGCAAGAACCACAGAGTCAAGAATAGGTTAAATATACAAATAAAATAAATTAAAAACAATAGCACATCAACATAAAAACATATAAACATAAATCTGAAAGCGTTGCTCAAACTCCCGTAACAGTCCCGTTATTTTATCTTTGAACCGCTTCATGTCTGCCACATGTTGGGTCGCGCACACATTTTTCAGACAGGGGAAGTGAGCTGCATCACCACCGGCAAATTGCGTCTCCCACAATGACAGCTTCAACTTGAAAGAACGTATGCTGTCATAATACTGCGTGACAACTTTGTTGCGCCCTTGCAGCTGTTTGTTCAAGTTATTCAGGTGCTCTGTAACATCCACCATAAATGCAAGGTCCTGCAGGCATCCATTCTGCGGAATGAAATTCTAACACTGGTTTGCCCTTTTCTTCCATGAACTGTTCAATTTCTTCTCGTAAATCAAAGAAACGCCTCAGCACAGCACCTCGGCTTAACCATCTTACCTCAGTGTGGTATGGCAGGCCATAGATGTGGTCTTTCTCTCTGAGAAGGCTGTCAAACTGACGGTGATTCAGGCTTCTGGATCGGATGAAATTAACAGTTTGGATGACCACCTTCATGACGTTATCCATCTTTAATGACTTGCAACACAAAGCCTCCTGGTGCAAAATACAGTGAAAAGTCCAAAAATCACGTCCTCCATTTGCAGATTGCACTTTCTCTCTGAACTTTGTCACAACGCCTGCTTTTTTCCCGATCATTGAGGGCGCACCATCTGTAGCCAGGCTGACAGCGCGGGACCAGTCCACTCCGACCCTGTCCAGCGCGCCAACGAGTGCGGTAAAAATATCAGCTGCTGTCGTTGTATCTGTCATCGGCACCAACTCCACGAACTCCTCGGTGACGGTCAATGTGTCATCAACTCCGCGGATGAAAAAATGGCCAGTTGTGCAACATCTGTAATGTCCGTGCTTTCATCAATTGCAACCGAAAACGCAATAAATGACTTTACTTTTTGCTTCAACTGGCTGTCCAAATCCACTGAAAGATCGGAAATCCTGTCTGCAACTGTGTTTCTTGTCAGGCTGATATTTGCAAAAGCCTGCCGCTTTTCAGGGCACACAATCTCCGCTGCCTTCATCATGCATGTTTTTACAAATTCACCCTCACTAAATGGTTTTGAAGCCACTGCGATTTCATTAGCAATGAGGTAGCTAGCTTTCACTGCAGCGTCACTGATGTCTCGGCTGTGAGTAAACACAGACTGCTGTTTCTTCAGACCCGCCAACAGTTCATTCACCTTCTCTCATCTCCGCTGTCCTTGAAAGTTGTCATATTTGTCGGCATGAAGACTCACATAGTGGCGACGACGGTTATATTCTTTCAGCACTGCAACATGCTCTGAACACACCAAACATACAGCTTTCCCATTCAATTCCGTGATTAAATAGGATGACCATTTTTCATGGAACACTGCACTCTGCGTCCACTTTTCTCTTTTTTGACAGAGACATATTGGGGCAATGAGGGTGCCAAAGCACATAATGTTAAAAGTAGAAGCCGTAATAAATATCGCGGGCAAAACAAAGTAGCTCATTGGCTGCACGTGCTTGACCTACTTGCTCTGCCCCGGTATAAACAGTTTGCTTGCTTAACACAATTGCTATTGCGCCATCCAGTGGACGCAATTGGAACAGCAGTTTATTTTATTGAAAAATTGCAGCGCATTTTTATACTCTACAATTATTATTATTTTTTTTATCATCTCGCGGGCCGGATTAAACCCGTTTGCGGGCCTAATCCGGCCCGCAGGCCGTACGTTTGACACCCCTGACATAAACAATACTGCATCTTCTTGTATGCCACTTCACTGCTGTCCTCCTGACCAGATCTCTATTGTTTACCCTTTCCGCTAACACTACCTGAACAACCATAGGTGTTTCCTATACAGCCCAAACACATCTAGGATTGGGCTAATGCTTGACCAGTGTATTGTTCTTTATGTGACCTATGACCCCTGTGTAACCCTACAGGTGAAACTGGTTCGTCTGGTGGGCATCATGCTGCTGTTCTATGTGAAGAATGAGCACGCCAAGCACATCTCTGAGATGGAGGCAGAGACCGTGGGCACAGGCATCATGGGTAGAATGGTAGGTGGTGTGTGTGTATGTGTCCAGTGAGGGTGTAGTAGGAGTAGATATCCTTGGCTGCTAAGCGGGCTGTAATCAATTTCTTAGCAGTCTTGGCAGTTTAGGGCAGGAGGTTCGCTGGCGTCCGCTAGTTTCATTTAGCTTCCATTTTACAGTTGGATAAGGAGTTATATTGCACTACAACCCCTTCTACCAACAAACTTTGCTTTTACCAGGGTTTAGAAAACCAGTTTTTCTCACATTATAGCCCCAAATACACCAGACTTTACATTTTACATTTACGTCATTTAGCAGACGCTCTTATCCAGAGCGACTTACAAATTGGTGCATTCACCTTATAGCCAGTGGGATAACCACTTTATGTTTTTTTTTTTTTTTTACGACTTGGAACCCAGGTATGCTTGCAAAACACATGTATGCCTCCTGATGTGGTACAATAGTAAAACATTGGATTTCCTATTGTTCATAGTGCAATTTTTTGTATACCAAAAGCTTTAGCAGGATAGCTAATGCTAAAGTTGGGACCTTGACAAACTTAACAGTGAGTGAGTGATGACCATGAAAACACACAAGACTGACAGCTATAGCTATGTTCAACAGGTTTATTTATCTAGTTGTGATATTCTACCTTGCCTCGCAGGCTTGCTAGCTTGCTAGGTAATAAATCCTCTGATGACATCTGTGATGTTGTAGACGATAACCATCTGATTCCATGTTTGTTAACTTGCACAAGCTGCATTTGAAGTTGCATGTGATCGTATCCACTGCTAGGTAAACAAAGCTTTTTCTGAAACAGTACTGCTTGTGCAACTTTTCATGATGCAGCAGGGAAATGGTTCTATAGGGCACACAATGTAAAAGTTTTACAAACCTCTCTCCTCAGGGAAACAAAGGTGCCGTGGCCATCCGCTTCCGCTTCCACAACTCTGACATCTGCGTGGTCAACTCCCACTTGGCCGCCCACATCGAGGAGTACGAGAGGCGCAACCAGGACTACAAGGACATCTGCAGCAGGCTGCTGTTCCACCAGAATGACCCCGCCATGGCCCCACTCACCATCTTGAAGCACAAGTATGAACAAGTCTTTAGTGCAAAGCAGTATTTCCACTTTTCAGGGTTGTGTTCATTAGGGCATGAATGTTTTAAAATGTTTTGGAACCAAAACGTTTCTTATTGGATATGTTTTGGGTCGTATTCATTATGGCAAACATTGATAATATTTCGCAAAGGAAAACAAAAATGAGTGTTTCTTATTGGATGAGTCCAGTTTTGTTATTTGGTGCCTAATGAACAGGACCCTGGATTTGGTAGTTGTGGTACATCATCCTTTGTATTTATTCCGGCATGGTGCCATTTGCTGAAGGGCACAAAATAGGGAATTTATTATGTAAACCTTTGATCACAAGACCAGTGCACCTTGCCAATTTCACATGACTTTATAATGACTTACATGAATGCTTGAAATTAATGCAGTGTTTGGATGCAGTCGTAGAATGGGATGAGTTCTAGAACCACATGCAAAGCCACCGCCACGATTTTCCATATTGAAATAGAATTATAGAAGAGTAGTTATATTTCTATTATTTTCCATATTCTCAATGCGTCATATAATCCTTGTTTACAGTGTGGTCCTATGGCTGGGAGATCTCAACTACAGGCTAAGTGACCTTGACATCGACCATGTGAAGGACTTAATCGCCAAGAAGGATTTTGAAACGCTGCACAGTTATGACCAGGTAGGTCATCTCAAGCCGCTTAACTTCAAGCCATTTAAAAGTCTACTTCTGGCGTGCGTTCAGTAGGAAAATGTTGTGGAACGTTGCAGATAGAAATGTCATGAATAGAGCTGACATGAATCCTTACTCTATATGTCAGACAGGCATGTTTCTTCTACATAATATCTGAACGTTACGCAACATTGTTCCCAGGGTCATATTCATTAGGCACCAAACGTAAGAAAACTGATCTGAAACAGGGAGGTACTACCTGACATTGTCCAATCAGAAACACTAATTTTCCGTTGCAAAACGTTTTGCTACATTATGCCCTAATGAATAAGACCCTGCTAATCTCTGTGTTCAGTGCCAGTCACATTATACCCTGATGAGTGTGGGAGTTGTCACGCTGTCTTGTTGTGGCTCTGTGGTCCTCAGCTGAAGAGGCAGATCGATGAGGAGGCTGTTTTCGTGGGCTTTGTGGAGGGAGAAATCTGCTTCCTGCCCACTTACAAATACGACACCGGCTCCGACCAATGGGACACAAGGTAACTTCTCCTCTCTAAATGTCTAGGATTATCTATAAAGGCAATGGAGAAAACAATAATACTTTACTAAAAGCCTGCAGATATATTGCATTATAATGCCATTTATAATGCATCGTAAGAACATGTATGAACCCCTTATAATGTCTTATGGTTGTCGCATAATGAGCCTGACTAAGGCGTTTTGAGTTGGAATATTGATACATAGGGAGACAGAACATATAAGCCTTATTATAATGCATTACAAAGGCTCATGCATTCTTATAATATGTTTTAAAGCAATATAGCTGCAGAATAAAGTGTTACAAAACTCTTAAATATCTTATTGCGTGGAATTCGTCTCTGAAATGTCTTAGTTTCATGTTTCACGCCCTCAGTGAAAAGTGTCGCGTGCCGGCGTGGTGCGATCGGATCCTGTGGCGAGGCAAGAATGTGCGGCAGCTGCACTACCAGAGTCACATGGCCCTGAAGACCAGCGACCACAAGCCAGTCAGCTCCTTGCTGGAGATAGGGGTGAGAATGAGTTTTCTCCATCTGTCCTTTGACCTCTTAGAGACCATGAGGTTTTGGTTGGTTTACCCTGGGGGTCATAACCAAAGATTCTTATAGCTAACCCAAGATTGTTCAGATGGGCCTTTTACAATCTTAGTCACGCTATGGGGCAGAGCAAGCAAGGAGGTGGGCAGAGTTTCATCTTGCTCCATCCTCTCCCAATGCCTTGCCACTAGACCTATCTTTACCAAGTATGGGAATTACCTAGCGGAAGTGAGTTTTTAAAAATCCTTTTGACTAGTCTGAGTTTCCCCCAGAGCCATATATTTAGAGAGTTCAGACAACTTTTAGAATGGATGCTTTTGAGCATTTCATTTATCCATTCATGACAAGTATTTGGATTATAATTCTAGATATTCTGTTGCATGGCATTGTTTAACATTTTTAAATAATGATATGCCTCTAGTTTCACCTATTAATCTGTGTTCTAACCTCCCTTCTCTGCTGCTTCCTCAGATCAAGCTGGTGAACGAAGAGTCTTACAAAAAGACATTTGAGGAAATTGTGCGCTCGCTGGACAAGATGGAGAACGAGTGCATTCCGTCCGTAATCCTGTCCAGGCGAGAGGTGAGTGGTCAAGAGTTAAGTGATTCTACTGTGAATTGTTATAGATGAAGAATATGTTAACATTACTCTGGTCTTTTATAATACACAATACAACATTATCAGTGAACATTGACAGCAGCAGGACCTTGTGAACAACGCTTATGAATTGAGCTCTGCTCTTTACGAACAGGAGTAAAATGTAGGGGAAATGTCTATGTGCTACATGTACAAATGTACAATTTCTCTTAACATTTAAACTTTTTTTTGTCGTTTAAACATAAAAAGAATAATAATATTCTAATGACCTGAATTCACAATTCAGATGTGGTTCTGTGTATGACCGCTAGGGGTCAATGCAGTTCAATCTACCGCAGTCCTGGATACCTACATACCGGTCGTCACTATTTACCACAGCCACAAAGTCATAAAGGCAGCCTATTTCTACAATTTATCTTCTTAAAATTTGATTTTAAACCTTAACCACACTGCTAACCGTAGTCTAATCCTAACCTTACATTAAGTTTTCATGAATTTGTACGATATAGGCAATCTTGACTTTGTGGCTGTGGTAACTAGAGGAAACCCTACCAGACGGCGCTCACCTTACTGCTGTCCCCCACTGACAATGGTATTAATGTCGTTTTAAGTTCTCTGTTGTGCCTCTCCTCGACGTTCTCAGTTGTCAGTATGTAGTTCATGTCCCACTGCTCGTTGCAGTGATGTATTACAGTGTGTTCATAGACGTCCAACAATCTGTTGTTAATGCCACATATGGTGTTTGAGAGCTTGCGCTTTGTACTTGCACTTGCAGAGCAATTATTGTACAATTTGTCCATCAGGGCCATCACGGTATTTCGACATGTCATCTTGTAGTCTGGTTCTAGACATGCCATTAGGTTATTGAAGCAGACATCCTCTACCATTGACAATGGCTGCATATCAACTGCAATCATTTCTGTAATCAGCGCTGTGATTTTTCACACCCCTACTCCCTACCTGTGAAACCTAATCCAAATCACTCTCCCTCCCTCCCCAGTTCCACTTCAAAGACGTGAAATTCATGCAGCACCAGGCAGAGAGGCTGACCCTCCACAACGACGGGCAGGTCCCGTGCCAGTTTGAGTTCATCGAGAAGCTGGATGAGCCCACCTACTGCAAGCCCTGGCTCACCGCCAACCCAGCCAAGGGCTTCATTGCACAGGGTGAGTGTAGCAGGACTATGGCCCTATTCTTTCTTCCATGTTTTCTTGAGGTAAGCACATGTATCAAGGTGTGTCAGCGTAGAAGTGCTGATCTAGGATCAGGTCCCCCCCTGTCCATGTAGTCCAATTCATTGTGATCTCAAATGTAATACTGATCCTACATTAGCACTCCTACTCTGAGACGTCTGATACATACAGCCCCAGATCTAGAGTTTGGCTGGGTGAAAGCAAGGTTGCCACCCCATTACTTTCACCAACCTAACTAATTCAGATCTGTGAGTACTTCAAGGAAGGTCGGAAGGCATTTCTGAAGTTTTAGAACAGGGCCTAAGACTTACATTCAGGAATGGATATCAATTTATATAAGCACCTGGCCTCCCCGCTATGTTTGACTTAATGTCAGGAGCTCTATGACATAAGAAGCTGTTCTGAATAAATGATAGGTTTGAGTTTTCCCGGTGACTGGAATTGTTAGAGGCATTTTTTCAACTCAGTGTTGGCAAGGAAACAATTTCAGATCTGTCTAGCACAAGAGACTTGTAAATAATGGAGAGATCTCAAGGCTTAGGATGGAAGGAGTGGTGGATGTGCCTCAGTGCTCTTTGCCTCTCTGGGTCTTGCTGATACAGTCTATTTTACAGTTTGTCTCATTTAGTTCTGAAGTTGTTGATGTAGTGATGCAGCTGTAGATGAATAGGGTTCCCTTCACACATTCATGTACAGTTAGTAATGCTTAGTGTACAGTACAACCTTTGCTTGTGGTTAGTCAACACCACTTGTCAGCAAGTTTCCACGCAGCACATGTTCATAGAGCAGGGTCATGTTCATTAGGTCACGCAACAGAAAACATTTAAAAACGTTTTGAAACAGAACATTTTGTGTTTCTTATTGGACATGTCCAAGTAGTCCCTCCTTCAGTTTGTCAGTGGAGTTTTCTTCCATTTGATCCCTAATGAACACAACCCTGTTAATCTGTGTCTCAGGGAATTGATAATCAGGAATTACTGCTTTTCTGACATTATCCTCCATTGATAAATCATTGAAATATACCTGATCCCGTCCTTACGCTGTTCACCAAGGCGGCAACATGGACATCGACCTGGAGGTGTTTGTGAACCGCTCCACCGCCACGGAGCTCAACGCCGGCCGCCAGCAAATCGAGGACATCCTGGTGCTCCACCTGGAGCGGGGCAAGGACTACTTCCTCTCTGTGTCGGGCAACTACCTGCCCAGCTGCTTCGGCTCGTCCATCCAGACCCTGTGCCAGCTGAGGGACCCCATCCAGGAAATTCCCCTGGAGACCATCCGGGAGCTGGTGAGTTCAGTATAGCCAGCAAGGAGTGTGTTCATTATTGTATATATATTTTGCAATGGAAAGCAAAAATGTGCGTTTCTTATTGGACAAATTCATGGTTCCGAGTGAATACGAACCAGGTGCAGTCTGACTCAGAAGGCTGCTTTCCCATTCTTCCCACTTCTCCAAAAGTGTGCAGTGGTCTGGTACATTCCCCATCTTGGATTTAAAAGCATTAGATTGGTGTAGCCTAAGCATTGGCTGAAGGGAGTTTCCACCATTGTGAAATATGGAGTATGCAAGTGCACATGTCGGGAGAAGGGTGGAGATTCAGGAATCACAACACCTGACCGTGGCCAGGAAATGTCCCCCTCTTCAGGGCTGTTTTATATGACACTATTGTCAGGAAAGGCCTTGCCCAGAATAAAAACAATTAAAAGTGAAAGTGCTCTGGGGGGATTCTGTCCTGCTGATAATTTTTGCATAATTTTGTTTTCTATGTAAATGCACAGTTATCTAAAAATGACCAGGAAGTGTGAATGTTGAACTAGCTGCAGTCTATAGTCCCCCAATTCATTGAGACGAGACTAGAGACATTTGCACTAAAGAGACTACAGGGAAATTCTGTTTGTAAGCTTTTAGTTATAGCCCCCCATTTCCTTTTTGTCTTACTAAGCCTACTTCTTATGTAAAAACAGAAACTGTTTGTATTGTTTTTGGCACTGTGTGAACCAAATAGGAGATTTTGTGTCTGAAGTGGGTTTCCAAGCAGGGAATCAAATCACCCATTGGCCCAGAACACACTGTTGCCAGGGAAGAATATCCACAGGGTCATTAGCGTTGCAAAACAGCATGGCTGTCATGTACGATTGAGCAACCCGCTCCAGTAGCCTCTGCATTTGTGTTTGATCTTCAGTCAGTGTTATGGTAAAACTGACTATAATAATAAATAAATTGGTCATTTAGCAGACGCTCTTATCCAGAGCGACTTACAGGAGCAATTAGGGTTAAGTGCCTTGCTCAAGGGCACATCGACAGATTTTTCACCTAGGCGGCTCGGGGATTAGAACCAGTGACCTTAGATGAAAATATGATAGATTCTGAGAATAAAGAAGCCCAAAGATGTAAAGTTTAATACAAGTCTCACCCTTTTTTATATTTGTATTTAATTTAATTATCTATCTATGGCTCGCTAGTTATTCATACAGGCAGCAGAAATAGCTACAGCACATGTCCTCTCAGGTTATGTTGTTAAAGAAAGGTAGGTCCAGGATTTGAATCCATTTCACTAAATTGTCTATTTTTCTTGTCTTCTTTCTAAAGACGTTGTCAGGCGATGAGACCAGCACCTTAATCATCGATAAGCCCCTGGATATCCCTAAAGAGATATGGCAGATGGTGGACCACCTGTACCGTAATGCTCCTAAACAGGTCAGGACTCACACAAATCTTTTACCATTTTCACACTACTGAGCCAAACCAAGCTGGGCCCGGTTTCCCAAAAGCAACCTTAAGGTTAAGTTCGTTAGAACCATTGTTAAATCTCCGAGTTGTTTCCTAAAACCATTGGTTAGTAAAGTTGCTCTTGAAAACGCTCGTTATCTACCGACTGCCTCAGACCATCGTAGAACAGCTAGGTGCTTCGTTGGATGCTTTTTTGCCCCTCACTTTATACACAGAAGATCTCCGCTAAACATAGAATCAAGCTGTTTATCTGTCTCTCTGCGACCACCGATAACTTCGGAACGAAGTTGACTACAAATACAAAGTTGCCAATGTCTTTACAATTGAACAAGCAAAGGATAAAAATATGCTTCAAATGAACTGAGATGACTGCATTAAAAAATAAATAGGCATGCAGTAGGCCTATAGGCCTTTACATTTCAAACATATTGAAATCAATTTCATGTTCAGTCAATTGAGTTCTATTTGTTGGCTACACTCTGTCAATTTTGCCTCAATATATTTCATGATTTGTAACGTGCTCAATGATGTGCCAAATGAATCTGTGATTTAGTGAATTATTGTAAGGTAAGGATTAGAATAAGCCGCCTCAATATTTGCAGCCGTAAGGTGATATCTCTCTAGGAGCTGATCTGTTGTCAGTATTGTGGAATAATTGTAATGTTAAGGTAAGATATGAATGGAGAAAGCTGATCAGAGAGCAGCGCTGCCTTTCATTCGATCCTATCAGTATCGATGCATGCTCCAACGGCGCACTTGGTGAAAGTTATTTCTATGTGGTGTAGGAACAATGCATCTTTAACACACTCATAAGCCTAAATTGCATCGCTATCGGGAAAACGGGCCCTGAGCTGTACTGGGCTGGCTTTGTTATGCCTCCACAATAGTTGTTGCTGCCTGGAAGGGACAATGTGAAAAGAAAAAATCAGAACCGTTACAGCTCGGGTCAGAATCAGGCATTCGTTTCTTGACGCTACACTAGTTTCCAAGGACATTGGCTAGTACCTTTTGCCTACTTACCTCCCCTTTCCCAGTTAGTTGCACAGCCTCAAATAATTCAAATTGAGTTGGGCAGCTTTTGGCATCCTCCCAGCTGTGTGCTTTTTTTTACAAGGACAGACATATTAGTGTCTTTCACCACAGCAACCCAGCGGAGTGTAAATAGGAACGTTTGGAAACATTGTATTTGTCTCTGGCAACCACCAACAGGCTGGAATGACTCAACAGAACGGTTTTGTCTCTGTGATTGCGGTTTGCTTTTTTGCCAAACCTGGCTCTGTCTGAATGTTAAGGGCCAAATAAATATATTTATTAGTTGATTAATTCAAAAAGTGAAATGTTGCGTTTCATAATACTCTACTATATTGACATGAATACAGCTCTACTGAATTGTGGCACAGCGTTTCATATTATTTAGGTCATCCCTGATCAGTTGAAATGCTGCTCTTTTTGCCGGCTACCTTTCTGTGTGCTTTGAAGTTATGTGTTTACAGTACAACTCTATAACCATTTGTCTCTATTTCTAGGGGGAACTATTTCAACAACCTGGGCTCCGCAGTGAATTTGTGGAGATAAGGGATTGCCTTGACACTGGCATGCCAGACTCGCTCCGTATCCTTAACAACTGATATACACCTGGGTTGTGTTCATTAGGCATTAAATGGAAGAAAATGGCCTGAAACAGGGAGGGACTACCTGGACATGTCCAATAAGAAACGCTCATTTCATTTTCTGTTGCAAAACGTTTTCCATTTTGTGCCTTAATGGACACAACCCTGGTTAAATTAAGTCTTAGTGTCTACTCAATTTTTTAAGTGGTTGATGCCCCTTGACCCGTGTTGTCCCCTAGCTGGCAGTAACCACTCTGTGGCAGAAGCACTGCTCCTCTTCCTCGATGCCCTCCCTGAGCCTGTGGTCCCCTTCTCCCTGTACCAGCAGTGCCTGGAGTGCTGCTCCAACACCAGTCAGTGTAAAAAGGTCAGTACCAATTCAACTCACTCTTTAAAGTAGCCAACATGACTTTTCTCAGTGCCCCTATAGTAGGATATTCTGTATGTAATGATTGTCTACTACAGGGGTGTCAAACTCATTTTAGCTCAGGGGCCACATGGAGGAAAATCTATTCCCAAGTGGGCCGGACCGGAAAAATCATGGTATATATAACTTAAAAACAACAACTTCAGATTGTTTTCTTTGTTTTAATACGATCAACATACAACATAAAGCTGGAGCCTGAGGACAGTGTGTCCAAAATAGTACAAGCACAACATCACTATTAATCATAAAACACGTCAAGTTTATTTGAAAATTCTAAAGAAAAAGAACACACAAACACAGTGATTAACAGAACTGTTTCACAGATCACAGAACTATATCAGGGTGTCATTTCTCAGGCAGAAATGTAGATAAAAATAATGAAATCCTGTTCCCCAAACAAGTGCAAGAACCACAGAGTCAAGAATAGGTTAAATATACAAATAAAATAAATTAAAAACAATAGCACATCAACATAAAAACATATAAACATAAATCTGAAAGCGTTGCTCAAACTCCCGTAACAGTCCCGTTATTTTATCTTTGAACCGCTTCATGTCTGCCACATGTTGGGTCGCGCAAACATTTTTCAGACAGGGGAAGTGAGCTGCATCACCACCGGCAAGTTGCGTCTCCCACAATGACAGCTTCAACTTGAAAGAACGTATGCTGTCATAATACTGCGTGACAACTTTGTTGCGCCCTTGCAGCTGTTTGTTCAAGTTATTCAGGTGCTCTGTAACATCCACCATAAATGCAAGGTCCTGCATCCATTCTGCGGAATGAAATTCTAACACTGGTTTGCCCTTTTCTTCCATGAACTGTTCAATTTCTTCTCGTAAATCAAAGAAACGCCTCAGCACAGCACCTCGGCTTAACCATCTTACCTCAGTGTGGTATGGCAGGCCATAGATGTGGTCTTTCTCTCTGAGAAGGCTGTCAAACTGACGGTGATTCAGGCTTCTGGATCGGATGAAATTAACAGTTTGGATGACCACCTTCATGACGTTATCCATCTTTAATGACTTGCAACACAAAGCCTCCTGGTGCAAAATACAGTGAAAAGTCAAAAAATCACGTCCTCCATTTGCAGATTGCACTTTCTCTCTGAACTTTGTCACAACGCCTGCTTTTTTCCCGATCATTGAGGGCGCACCATCTGTAGCCAGGCTGACAGCGCGGGACCAGTCCACTCCGACCCTGTCCAGCGCGCCAACGAGTGCGGTAAAAATATCAGCTGCTGTCGTTGTATCTGTCATCGGCACCAACTCCACGAACTCCTCGGTGACGGTCAATGTGTCATCAACTCCGCGGTTGAAAATGGCCAGTTGTGCAACATCTGTAATGTCCGTGCTTTCATCAATTGCAACCGAAAACGCAATAAATGACTTTACTTTTTGCTTCAACTGGCTGTCCAAATCCACTGAAAGATCGGAAATCCTGTCTGCAACTGTGTTTCTTGTCAGGCTGATATTTGCAAAAGCCTGCCGCTTTTCAGGGCACACAATCTCCGCTGCCTTCATCATGCATGTTTTTACAAATTCACCCTCACTAAATGGTTTTGAAGCCACTGCGATTTCATTAGCAATGAGGTAGCTAGCTTTCACTGCAGCGTCACTGATGTCTCGGCTGTGAGTAAACACAGACTGCTGTTTCTTCAGACCCGCCAACAGTTCATTCACCTTCTCTCATCTCCGCTGTCCTTGAAAGTTGTCATATTTGTCGGCATGAAGACTCACATAGTGGCGACGAAGGTTATATTCTTTCAGCACTGCAACATGCTCTGAACACACCAAACATACAGCTTTCCCATTCAATTCCGTGAATAAATAGGATGACCATTTTTCTTGGAACACTCTGCACTCTGCGTCCACTTTTCTCTTTTTTGACAGAGACATATTGGGGCAATGAGGGTGCCAAAGCACATAATGTTAAAAGTAGAAGCCGTAATAAATATCGCGGGCAAAACAAAGTAGCTCATTGGCTGCACGTGCTTGACCTACTTGCTCTGCCCCGGTATAAACAGTTTGCTTGCTTAACACAATTGCTATTGCGCCATCCAGTGGACGCAATTGGAACAGCAGTTTATTTTATTGAAAAATTGCAGCGCATTTTTATACTTTACATAATAATTATTATTATTATTATTTTTATTTATTTTTAATTTTTTTCAAAATCATCTCGCGGGCCGGATTAAACCCGTTTGCGGGCCTGATCCGGCCCGCGGGCCGGACGTTTGACACCCCTGGTCTACTAGGTCATGTTCATTAGGCTTCAAACGGACTGAAACAGGGAGGGACTACCTGGACTTGTCCAATAATACTTTTTAAAAAATGTTTTCTGTTGCGTGCCCTAATGAACCCAACCCAGTTGTGGGAAATTGCCAGTGACTTGCTCTCATGTTGGGGTGTTTTAACTTGTCTATGGTGTTGATTGCTATTGAGTGATGTTTTTCTTCATCCTCAGGTTGTATCCTCGTTACCTCGGTGCCATAAAAACGTGTTTAACTATATAGCGGCTTTTCTCCGCGAGTTGTTGAAGCATTCTACACACAATAGCCTGGATGTCAACATTTTAGGTAAGGTGAAATGGAAAAATTGTGTAACACATTTAGCATTCTTATCAAACACACAAACAATTGAGTGAATTTGTGTTTTGAAAGAGTTAAAATGAAACTTCATGGTCTTCTTGACCAGTACCCAAGAGGTTCAATGTTTACAAAGTCGAGCAGTGCAAGTTTAAGATCAGAAGCCGTAACAAGGTTTCCTATTTGTTGGTTTCCATATGTGTCACAATATGCAATGAAACAATAAAAAAACTGTTGCGATGAAATGCCTGATTATTCCACTGCATGCAAATGGTTATGCTAGCTTGTTTGGATTTTATATTCCAAAAAGGCCATAGTAGTCTTTCTGTACTGTGATACTGTGCATATGTTTTTTCCTTTTTCACCTTAGGGCAATCAGTTATCATTTATTTACTTAGTTAAAAATATAGCCTAGTAATGCAATACTAGCTATAGCTACGATATTAGCTGTAATAATGCTGGGTCAGATTCTGGATTTGGTTCCTTTTTCAGTGTATTCTCCTTTTAATTTAATATTTTATGATACAAAATAAAAAAGCAAAACTATTTCATCTTACATCAAGTGCCAGTTAGTAATTATTATGTTGTTGACATTGTGCCCTGTGTCATCCCTCACAGCCACCATTTTTGCTGCCTTGCTACTGAGGTCACCCACGAAGCAGGACCTTGCAGAGAAGAGGAAGACCCAAGAGTTCTTTGAGCATTTCCTGGTCCAGGACCTCTCCTGAATAGAAGAGGGTGCTCCTGCCATGTCCTACATGCTGCAAACTATTTTACACACTATTGTAGTTTAAATGTACAACTCAGTATTTGTAAAACATGTAATATGTTCCTATTCATATAGATGGCTCTTTGTATAGGCACACAGTCAGTCAAATTGATAAGGCCTACTCTCCTTTGATTTGAAATCAACTATGTTTTTACAAGCAATGTTTAACCTGTAAGCTGTTGATGCACAGCTTTTATTCTATCACTGAGCAGCTGTAGTAAACTGACCGTTTTTAATATATGTATATTTACCAGTTTATTTAAAGAAAAAAATTATTTGTGCTGTTTTGTGAAGGAAAAACAGTGGTTTGTTCTTTTATATATGAAAGTATTTGAAACATTGTGGTTTGGCTATTATTTCATGTTTCTTTCCCATTTAGCAAGCAAATGGAAAAAGTTTGTTTGGAATTTAATAAACCCGACTGTCACATTTGTCTTTGGCCTATCCGATGTGGTCCTTTGGCTGTTAGTACTGATTGGGAATTACAGATCAAATAATTGCTTTAGTAGCATTATTCTAAATTGTATATTTCATTTCAGTGGTTTCGATTTCATTTATAGGGGTACTAGTGTACATGGGAGGGGTATATTTCCCAGAATACAACACAAGAGGGAGGCTGAAATATGACGTTTATATTTAATCATGGTACCACTAGGGAGGCGATGGGAATAAAGTGCTAAGCAACCCGAAACATAAACCAAGTCTGCAATTTCTCTGCACCGGTAAATGTTTTCTGTTTTGTATATATGTTTCTAGCGGAGCCCTGTAAATTGACCAAGTAAAAGTTCTGCTTCGACGAGAGATTTTTTGACAGACAGCCAGTCAAGCTAACGTTCGCTGGCTAGCTAGCACTACGTTAGTTCCCAGATTTTTAGCTAGCGTTAACTAACGTTGTCGTTGCCTAACTAGTTAGCTAGTAACGTTAGATATCTAAGCATAAAATACCCCGCTTGTTGTTTTACGCTGCATGCTTGGTAAAGCTGCTTATCATGAACTTGTTCATTTGGTATTATAGCTAGATAGCTAGTCTGAAACGTTGTTGATTAATGTTAGCTAGGTAGACATTACGTTACGTTAGCGAAATCGCGTTGCATTGTCAAAACTAGCTGTCATGTTTTCCTTCTAGCTAACATGCTATGTAAAAGTATTTAACTAGCGAGACATTTCCGTTTGCATATTAGCTAGCTAGTTGCTGTTAATTAAACTGTCATGTCGATCGAAGTCAACTAACCTAGCTAACTATTGCTAGCTGGCTGTTTATTTAGCTAACGTTACCTAGTTATTACGAACGTTATAGGTTGGAAGTTGGTTGTCCTTGCAACGCTAAAGTTAGCTGCCCACCGACCTAGCTACCCCGCCAGATAATTACAACTATTCACAAATGCCCGAGCTAGCTAGCTACTAGTGATGTGGTCGCGCTGTATGGAGCCTTTAGTCAAAAGGCGAAAAGATGAGTGTGACATGCCATCTTTTAACTTGTCTCCTGAAAGTGTTTGTAAATATCTTTGTAATCCTAGCTAAGGTAATGCTTATTTTCCATGATAAGTCAACTTTGGCTGGCACCACTGTGCTGGCCAGATGGTTAGTGCCTAGGAACATTCAGCGAGATGCAGACCATTCTACACCATCCAAATCAAACCAAATCAAATGTTATTTGTCACATACTTTGTAAACAACAGGTAGACTAACGGTGAAATGCTTATTTACGATCCTTCCCAACAATGCAGAGAAGGGGAAAAAAAAAGAATAGAAAAATAATAACACGAGGAATAAATACACAATGAGTAACGATAACTTGGCTATATACACGGGTTACCAGTACCGAGTCGATGTGCGAGGTAATTGAGGTAGATATGTACATATAGGTAGGGATAAAGTGACTAGGCAACATGATAGATCATAAACTGTATCATCAACGTATGTTATGAGTCAAAGTTAGTGCAAAAAGGGTCAATGGCAGATAGTCTGTTAACCATTTAACTAACTACAGTATTTAGCAGTCTTATGGCTTGGGGGTAGAAGCTGTTCAGGGTCCTGTTGGTTACAGACTTTGTGCATCGGTACAGCTTCCCATGCTGTAGGAGAGAGAACAGTCTATGACCTGGGTGGCTGGAGTCTTTGACCATTTTTAGGGCCTTCCTCTGACACCGCCTGGTATAGAGGTCCAGGTATAGAGGTCCATTCGGGCGTTATTGGATTTATTTGCTATTTGTAAGCCACTCTGACACATTTTTCTCCATCGAGTGAGTAGCCTTCTGCAGTTGAGCTGGCTGCTTAAAGGAAAGGGCTCAAATCTACCCATGTAACTGTCATACTCATGGAATTTGTTGTCTGAATTAGCCTAAGTCCATTTATAGCTACATCTAGACCTTATGCCAATGCATCGTAGAGAATAGATGGGTTTTATCATTTCACTCCAGCGTTAGGGAATAGGTATAACTGTCCACCTTTTAGATGAATGGTTGTTATGGCGCTATGCATGGCATGTTTGAAGATGACGAGTAGCCTACACTATACCACTTTAGGCTATAGATTTGGTGGTTTTTAACTGGCACTGCCAGAGAACTGTTCAGTTATCCTCTCTAGCTGCATCCTCAATATAGCCAGGTATTTGCTTCTAGAACAAGTGTTCCACGCTTGTCATTGGCTTAAAAATAGCTGCTCTGCATTGTCCCACTTACCTACCTTTGCAATACTCCACCAAATAACTTTCCAAGTATCTATATTCTGCTCTTGGTATGTGGAAATATTAGCCTCAAGTGTCAAAGCCTTTGTTTTTTTCCCTCAAATTTACTGTTTACCGTATTTGCTTGGGAGTCACGTAGGCCTTTCCCTTTAGGCCGAATAGCTGCAGGGTTAGCCCAGGTCACTGACTGAAGCTAGGCCCTAGCTACTTTAATTGCAAGGAATCATAATTTGTTATATTGTTTACTTCAATGGCTCTAGACGTAGCAAGCAGATAGATTGTTTCTGTAAACAGAATTGTTTTGAAATTCAGAAAGGGGTAGGTCAGCACTCACAGCCCTGCATTTAAATGAACACTTTGACTTTGAAGGGGCACAGCACGACTCCTCAAAGCCACCACCCTCACACTTTCCTGTCTATCCTCCTCTGTGCAGGAACAAGTAAGCACGCCGTCCTCTGCGCACACTCACCTGCCAGAGGCGGCCAGCCCAGCCGGGACTATGAGCGAGCGTGGCCCTCGCACGGAGGCCTCCATGTTTTTCCAGGTGGAGGTGGACCGCCTCGAGCGCGATGACAAAGAGGACAACGATGAAGACAAGATGGCGCACTACGACGACGGACGACCTGATGTCGCCACCCTCGGGCTCCCGTGTCTACGACCGCACTACGGTGCTCATCGAGCAGGACCCAATCCGGCTGGATGAGGAGGGAGAGGAGGACCATAGACACTGCGTGGGGGACGACGACGGGGGCGCCTTCCTGGTCGACGGGGACCTGGACGAGGAGGATGAGGAGGAGGGCTCTATGACCTTCATGGGCGACCAGGATGGCATGTCGCAGGGATACGTGCATCACACCATCTCGCCCGACCAGATCCAGTTCATCATCAACCCGGGGTCCATGGCCATGCCGCGCAACATCGAGGGGGCCACCCTCACCCTGCACTCGGAGTGTCCGGAGACCAAGCAAAGAGAGGTATGTTTGCTTACGTGCCCCCTCACCACTGTAATGCATTATGTGACACTGTATGGAGGTCATACAGCGTGTTTGAGGGTATCAGTTTGAGCAAGGCGAGGCGCAGAATGAGTAGTCATTTGGAAAATAATAGAGAACCCGTGTTGAAAGGGAGCAACGTGAGGCATGAGCAGGGAGAGTACATTTGCCCGGATGAATTAAATGCTTTGATTTGCCTAGCGAGCTAGGTTCTCCGCAAGGCCTTTCTGCTTCCACATGGTTTTATATGATAAATGTTTAACCCCTCCTTCCCTGTGTAACAGCACAGCACACATAGTAAATGACTCAGCTTGTGCATTTGTCATTGTTTGTTTGTATTGTACTTTATGATGGCAGGTCTAGTGGCTGCAGACTTTACGCCTAGCTCTTAATCATTGTGTAAGGCACGCTGGTCTGCAAAAGAGCACTGTACAATGGAGCTTGTTGGAGGGTTGCACCTCTAGGCTATTTCTTCCTGAAATGCAAAGCAGCACCGTAACAACAGGCTAGCTCAGGGTCACACCAGTGTTCCGTTCAACACTACTCCTAGCCAATCATGGTGAGGCCCGGCCAAATATTGCACCCTCAATGCAACAAAGTTCCTGTTTGTTACCAGTGTCCCCCTTTGTCACCATGTTGGCCACTTGGCCAGTGCCACTAGGGTCCTTGTGCTGTCTTTGTGGTAAAGTGCTCTGCTGGAGCCCATCCAGTCCACTCCTCCCCCTCCTAGCCTAGCTACTTGCATGATGTCATTGAGGGAGAGACAATGCATTTTATTACTTACAATTGGATTTATGAAATCTCATCTACAGACTCTGAGCCAAAGATGCTATCACCCCAAATGATTGTTCCTCTCCCAACTCATTTGGCATCCGTTCTTGCTGCTTCTCCACAATGTGTCCTCCTTCTTTCCTTTTGACTTTTGTCAAACATTGCAGATGTTAATTTCAATGTTTCTCTAGCCTAGGTGTTCTAAATGTCTCTGCAACACAAAGCAGTCCATAGCATTGCATTTCAGTAGGCTTTGCCACATTCTTACATACCATTTCAGTACGCTTAGCAGCATCTAGTTGCATTTCTCTGTGTAGCCTACAACTGGAGTGCTCTTTCCCCGTTATTGTGCATGTGGGAGGCGATGGCATGCCAATCTAGTTACCCTCTGTGATGGAAGTGATGCTGCAGAAATTGGGGAGTCAGTCGTGAAGCTGTGGGGGTTGAATAACAACACAGTACAGCTAATCCACTGTAGCAGCACTGCAGCCAGGCTCCTCACTGCGTGGGGTTCATGTTCATTCATCTCTTTACTTCCTTTCCACCTCTCTCCAGTTAGAAATGATTTTTATTTTTTGCGCTGTCTTTATGCACATTCACAGGAGCCCTACACACTCACACACTCACTTCATTTGCTCATGCACACATAACACACACACAACATGCACACACATTTAAACTGACCCTACACACACGCACACATTCATCATATACGCTGTACTACTCTGTTTATCAGACAGTGCATTCGAAAAGTATTCAGACCCCTTGACTTCTTGATTTTTTTTTACTTTACAGCCTTATTCTAAAATTGATTAAATCGTGTTTTTCCCTCATCAATGACAAAGAAAAAACAGGTTTTTAGAATTTTTGAAATATCACATTTACGTAAGTATTCAGACCCTTTACTCAGTACTTTGTTGAAGCACCTTTGGCATGGATTACAGCCTCGAATCTTGTTTCTCATGGTCTGAGAATCCTTTAGGTGCCTTTTGGCAAACTCCAAGTGGGCTGTCGTGCATTTTACTGAGGAGTGGCTTCTGTCTGGCCGCTCTACCATAAAGGCCTGATTGGTGGACTGCTGCGGAGATGGGAGAACTTTCCAGAAGGACAACCATCTCCACAGAGGAACTCTGGAGCTCTGTCAGAGTGACCATTAGGTTCTTGGTCACCTCCCTGACCAAGGCCCTTCTCCCCCGATTGCTCAGTTTGGCCAGGCGGCCAGCTCAAGGAAGAGTCTTGGTGGTTCCAAACTTCTTCCATTTAAGAATGATGGAGGCCACTGTGTTCTTGGGGATCTTCAATGCTGCAGACATTTTTTGGTACCCTTCCCCAGATCTGTGCCTCGACACAATCCTTTCTCAGAGCTCTACAGACAATTCCTTTTGACCTCATGGCTTGGTTTTTGCTCTGACATGCACTGTCAACTGTGGGACCTTATATAGACCGGTGTGTGCCTTTCCAAAACATATCCCATCAATTGAATTTACCACAGGCGGACTCCAATCAATTTGTAGAAACATCTCAAGGATGGTCAATGGAAACAGGATGCACCTGAGCTCAATTTTGAGTCTCACAGCAAAGGGTCTGAATACTTTTGTAAAAAAGGTATTTCTGTTTTTTATTAGTAATACATTTGCAAAATTTCTAAAAACCTGTTTTCACTTTGTCATTATGGGGTATTGTGTGTAGATTGATGAGGAAAATAAATAATTTAATCAATTTTAGAATAAGGCTGTAACGTAACAAAATGTGGAAAAAGTCAAGGGGTCTGAATCATTTCTGAATGCACTGCATGTCCTGATTCCTAGTCACCTTACCCCTATGCATATCTACCTCTATCACTCCAGTATCTCTGCACGTTGTAAATATATACAGTTTACTTACTTTCTCGTGTTCTTATTTCTATTTCTCGTGTGTTTTTGCTCTATCTTATGTTATTTTTACTACATTGATATTGATTACTGCATTGTTGGGTTTAGAGCTTGCAAGAAAGGCATTTCACTGTACTTGTGCACATGACATTGACATTTGAATGAATAGCACAACCAGTCTCGTATCCCCAAGGGACGGGTTATGCTGGGTCGTATTCATTAGTGCACAATGTAGCATAACGATTTGCAACGGACAACTTCAGGTAGTCCCTCCCTATTTCAGTCAGTTTTCTTCAGTTTGGTCCCTGATGAATATGACCTCCGGCTGGGGGTTCTCCTTCTATCTCCTCCTTAAACATAGCCAAGACAACTGTTGGCCTATCTCCCGCTGCGTCTCTGTTAGGTTCCAGTAATTTGTAGTCTCATGCGGAGACTGCTAGCGGACACCAGTTGTCATGGCTGGAATCCATGCTTTTGGAGAAATAATAGAGGACCGCTAGCTCTAAATAATAACTTGGATTGGACAGGCTGTTGTGTCTAGTAGGGCCTCTGTGTGCAATGTGGCCATCCAGGGGTTACATAAGGGGATGTACGCCATTGTTGACTATTTATTAAGGGAAAAGAGTGTCATTTTAACGCGGTCAGGGCTGGTTGACTTTCTCTTGAAATGTTTTTTTTTTACCCCCAGTCTACAAGAGGATCAAGGCATTAAGTTATGGGATATAACGCGTGCTCTGAAAATAGATTTGTTTTGTTGGGGGGGGACGACAAAGCTTGGATGGGAAGGCTTTGTGTTATGACAATGTAGGGTGTGTTCTATGGGTATACGGAGGAGGGGAGAGGATCCAGCTTTATTCTCTCCCCGGGGCCTTTTGTGTGAGAACAGAACAGAGCCATAAGATTGACTGACTGCCACGGCCGCTGAATGCGGAGACTGCTGAGTTGAAACACAGTGCACAGCAGAATCAGTCGGATGGAAATGGATGGGGGGGTCGAGTCACTGGTGACATGTGTGCTTACCCGCTCATGCGCTGACGTGTGGCTGAGTCACTGGGTTCAAGCCCTGGGTTCAGGTTCACTTTGAGTCAGTGCGGTGGTTGCCTATGCGACCGTTGGAATGGGAAAGGTTCCTTATATTAAGCCATTCATCTTCCCTGCTCTCTCATATAAAATACTGTTTAAACAGCTAGTTATCTAAGGACCATTACTTTGATTGCTGGCTTTTACCTAAGCCTCTAGATAGCAGGAATCAGCCTTTTTCACTTTTTTTTCTCCACATCCTATTATCAGAAATGAGACAGAATCACTTCTCCATATTGCAATATACATCTAGCCGTGTCATTGTTGCCTGTGCAATCATACCCCATTTTGTTTTCCTATTGCCTCCTTCTCAACCGTATTGGAGGAGGAGAAGGTCCAAGGTCCCTCCCCTCTGACCTTATTATCCAAAGTCTTTCGAGAGGCGAGGAGAGAGGTCGCAAAGAATCAAGGAAAGATTAATTAAGAAAAAGTAATTATCTTCTTGTCTGTCACTCAGGTGAAGAGGTACCAGTGCATGTTTGAGGGCTGCACACGGACCTACAGCACAGCGGGCAACCTACGCACGCACCAGAAGACCCACCGGGGCGAGTACACATTTGTGTGCAACCAGTTGGGCTGCGGCAAGGCCTTCCTCACCTCCTACAGCCTGAAGATCCACGTGCGGGTTCACACCAAGGAGAAGCCCTTTGAGTGCGACGTGCAGGGCTGTGAGAAGGCCTTCAACACTCTGTACAGGTGAGGCTCGACTAACACAAAACTTCCTAGCTGCGTGTCGAAATATTCCCAGACATGCTGACTAATCGGATGACTATCTATCTACAGGTAACTGCCTAAATAAAGGAAACACCAACATAAAGTGTCTTAATAGGGCGTTGGGCCACCACGAGCCACAATAACAGCTTCAATGTACGTTGGCATAGATTCTACAAGTGTCTGAAACTCTATCGGAGGGATACAACACCATTCTTCAACAAGAAATTCCATCACACCATTCTTCCACAAGAAATTCCATCACACCATTCTTCCACAAGAAATTCCGTCATTTGGTGTTTTGTTGATGGTGGTGGAAAACTCTGTCTCAGGCGCCGCTCCAGAATCTCCCATAAGTGTTCAATTGGGTTGAGATCTGGTGACAGAGACACACACCCTTTAAACCCCCTATGCTGCTTTGAAACCCCGCTTTTCAAAGTTACTGAGATCTCTTATTCTAGTCATGGTAGCCAAAATAATGGGCAACTGGGCATTTTTATACATGACCCTAAGCATGATGGGATGTTAATTAACTCAGGAACCACACCCGTGTGGAAGCACTTGCTTTCAATATACTTTTATCCCTCATTTACTCAAGTGTTTCCTTAATTTTTATTATACAGTTACCTGTATATGTAGGCCTATACTAAAGATGGATAGATGATAGATGAAAGATAACCGGTAATAGATGACATATAAAATAGATAATAACTAAGATAATAGATACAAAGATAAAACAAATGAATAGTAAAGTGACTACCTAACCTACACCTAGGGCCTAAAATTTACTTTTTGGTCCACCATCCACAACCACTCAATTTTTTACCATAAAACAACAGATGACCATGCTTTTTAATGTTTCTTAAACAAGAAATGTATTAGAAGTAATGTGGTATATTGCTCAATTTTTTTGGGGGTGTGACCAATCTTTTAACCAAAATATCAGAGACAAAATGTTCAGCTGCCCCTTTAAAGGTGGGAGGTTACCGTGGTAACGGGTACACTTGAGTCCTGTCACATGATTTGGTATCAGACGAGGGCATCTCATCATAGTCCCAGTAAGCAAAATGACGTTGAAGTTGCGGTCAATTTAGGTTCTGAATGAAAGGTGAAAAGGTATTTCCCGTATGTTTTAAAGTATGATGAAAATACTTATTTTACAGATGTTGAAAATATGTATTTTCCGGATGTTGAAATCAGGCAAGTTTTTGGTTCTGAATGAAAGTAGAAAATAAGTCATTTATAGACGTCTATGTTTGGGCCAAATCAAGGCTGGTCTAGACCAGACAAAATCTGAACCAAACATAGACCGGACCAAAAATCTATGTCTGTTCTAATAGCAAAACTTTTCCCTTCTTCAGTCAGCTGTTCGTTCCACAAAACCCCCCAGCTGTGACAGTTATTTTATTTTCCATAACCATCAGTTACGCAGTAACAGTGAGCTCCATAATTCATTGGACAGTGACCAAAAAATGTAAATGTTATTTTGGTTCTGTACTCTAGCACTTTGAGTTTGAAAGGATACAATGACAATGAGGGTGAAGTGCAGACTGTCAGCTTTAATTTGAGGGTATTTTCATACATATCGGATGAACCGTTTACGAATTATAGAAGCTTTTGTACATGGTCCCCCCCATTTTCGGGCATCAAAAATCATTGGACAGTTTAACATAATGTAGAATAAAGTAATCATTGTTAATATTTGGTCGCATATCCTTTGCATGCAATGACTGCTTGAAGTCTGCAATGCATCGCCATCACCAGACGCTGGGTATCTTCCTTGGTGATGCTCTGCCAAGCCTGTACTGCAGCCATCTTCAGTTCCTGCTTGTTTCGGGGACTTATTGCCTTAAGTCTCCTCTTCAGCATATAAAATGCATGTTCAATTGGATTCAGATCTGGTGATTGACTCGGCCAGTCAAGGTTTTTCCACTTTTTGGCCATCAAAAACCCCTTTGTTGCTCTAGCAGTATGTTTAGGGTCATTGTCTTGTTGCGTGATTAAGTGCCGTCCAATGAGTTTGGAGGCATTTGGTTTTATCTGAGCAGATAAAATATTTCTGTAGACTTCAGAATTCATTGTTCTACTTCTGTCTGCAGTCACATCATCGATGAAGACAAGTGAGCCTGTTCAACTGGCAGCCATACAGGCCCAAGCCATAACACCCCCTCCACCATGTTTCATGGATGAGGTGGTATGCTTTGGATCATGGGCATTTCTTTTTTTTCTCCACACTTTTGTCTTTCCATCACTCTGGTACATGTTAATCTTTGTCTCATCTGTCCACAATATTTTTTCCAGAACTCTTGGGGTTCTTTTAGGTGCTTTTTAGCAAACTGTAATCTTGCCTTTCTGTTCTTCAGGCTTATCAGTGGTTTGCATCTTGTAGTGTACCCTCTGTAGTCCTGCTGGTGTAGTCTTCTGCGTATGGTAGACTTTGACACATCTACACCTGCATCCAGGAGAGTGTTTTTGATCTGTTGGGCTGTTATCAGGGTTTTTTTCTTCACCATAGAGAGTATTCTCCGGTCATCCACTACAGTGGTCTTCCTCTGTCTACCGGGTCTTTTGACATAATTGAGTTCACCGGTTGTTTTTTTCTTGTTAATGATGAACAAAACTGTTGACTTGGGCATGGCCAGGGTTTTTGCAATGTTCCTGAATGATTGATTTTCATTTCTGAGCCTTTTGACGGCCAACTTCATTTGCATCGACACTGCTGTCTTCCTCATGTTGTCACACCCCAATAACAACCTCCAAAGGCAATAGCAACGTCTAGAATCATTACTATTAATCAACAGCTCTCCTGCATTCACTAACGACACAAATGAATACACCTGCCTAACGACACACATCTGTGAAGCCAATTCAACAAATACTTGTAGTACCTTAAAATGGGGGGACCATGTACAAAAGGTGCTGTCATTTCTAAACGGTTCATCCGATATGTATGAAAATACCCTCAAATTAAAGCTGACAGTCTGCACTTCACGCTCATTGTCATTGTATCCTTTCAAACTCAAAGTGCTAGAGTACAGAACCAAAATAACAAAATAATGGTCACTGTCCAATGAATTATGGAGCTCACTGTATATGGTAATTGTGCCAGCCCTAGGCCTAGTTTCTTCATTCAGTCAGAGCCTGCATAAAAAATGATGTATCAAAAAAGAGGATGTGCTTGCTTCTCTTATCTACAGCACGGTCTGTCTGTAGGCCCAAGCATTCTGTCAGTTCATTGTGGTCTAATATTGGTAGTATTGAAGTTGTGTTTTTTCTCCCAAGTACTGAGCAGTGCCTTTTTATGCATTGTTGGGTGATCTAGCCTGATTGATATGGACTTTGTTTATAGATTATCTCCCAATTTAGTTTTCTAATTTGACTGTTGAGTTCTGCTACATTTAGCTTATTTGGTTTAGCACTCAATAAAGGCATTATGGATGGCCAGTAGTAGGTTTGTCAGCCAGTGGCTCCAGTGTTGTGACATTGAACTGAAGGCCACAGAGACGGGAGATGGTGGAAGCGTGCCACCATCGACTCCCCTGTCAGGGTCCATTTATCAGCACGGCCAAGCCAATGCCATGCTGTGTTGTTTCGCCCTAATCACATTACTTTGCTCTTATCAGAACCATGCTGCCCTGTCCCCTCCTATAAGGGAAACAGTGGCACTACATGTCTACTAGATCAAGGCTAATGTCCTGTTCATTAGGCACCAAACAGAAGAAACCAGACTGAAACAGGGAAGGACTACCTAGACTTGTCCAATAAGAATTGCTCATTTTGGTTTTCCATTGCTTGCCCTAATCAACATGACCCTGGATAGTGTCCTTAAAGTTTAAAGCAAGATTAGGTTAAATTCTTTCCCGATTTGGGCTCTTTCTCTTGGTGTGCTACCTAATCTTCTAGGCCCAAGTGTTTGCACATTAACAGTCTGCTGTGTTGTAATGTGTGCTAATGTTTTTTGAATGTTTATTTAATTCAAGACGGTGAGAACATTTTCAGCAGCTCAATATTTTTGCTCTTATTAAAATGTCCACTTGGAAGTAGGCCTAGCATTAAATATATATTATTTATATATATACAGTTGACATTCCTGTCTTGCAGGAAATCACGCACAGAACGAGAAGTATGGCTGGTGGCATTGTCATGCTGGAGGGTCATGTCAGGATGAGCCTGCAGGAAGGGTACCACATGAGGGAGGAGGATGTCTTCCCTGTAACGCACAGCGTTGAGATTGCCTGCAATGACAACAAGCTCAGTCCGATGATGCTGTGATACACTGCCCCAGACCATGACGGACCCTCCACCTCCAAACCGATCCCGCTCCAGAGGACAGGCCTCGGTGTAGCGCTCCTTCCTTGAACGATAAACGCGAATCCGACCATCACCCCTGGAGAGACAAAACCGCAACTCTTCAGTGAAGAGCACTTTTGGCCAGTCCTGTCTGGTCCAGCGACGGTGGGTTTGTGCCCATAGGCGACGTTGTTGCCGGTGATGTCTGGTGAGGACCTGCCTTACAACAGGCCTACAAGCCCTCAGTCCAGCCTCTCTCAGCCTATTGCGGACAGTCTGAGCACTGATGGAGGGATTGTGCGTTCCTGGTGTAACTCGGGCAGTTGTTGTTGCCATCCTGTACCTGTCCCGCAGGTTTGATGTTCGGATGTACCGATCCTGTGCAGGTGTTGTTACATGTGGTCTGCCACTGCGAGGACGATCAGCTGTCCGTCCAGTCTCCCTGTAGCGCTGTCTTAGGCGTCTCACAGTACAGACTTTGCAATTTATTTCCCTGGCCACATCTGCAGTCCTCATGCCTCCTTGCAGCATGCCTAAGGCACGTTCACGCAGATGAGCAGGGACCCTGGGCATCTTTCTTTTGGTGTTTTTCAGAGTCAGTAGAAAGGCCTCTTTAGTGTCCTAAGTTTTCATAACTGTGACCTTAATTGCCTACCGTCTGTAAGCTGTTAGTGTCTTAACGACCGTTCCACAGGTGCATGTTCATTAATTGTTTATGGTTCATTGAACAAGCATGGGTGTTTAAACCCTTTACAATGAAGATCTGTGAAGTTAGTTGGATTTTTACGAATTATCTTTGAAAGACAGGGTCCTGAAAAAGGGACGTTTATTTTTTTGCTGAGTTTATATATACACACACTACCAGTAAAAAGTTTGAACACACCTACTCATTCAAGGGTTTTTCTTTAATTAAAAAAAAAATGTTACATTGTAGAATAATAGTGAAGACATCAAAACTATGAAATAACACATGGAATCATGTAGTAACCAAAAAAGTGTTAAATGAATCAAAATATATTATCTTCAAATAGCCACCCTTTCCCTTTATGACAGCTTTGCACACTCTTGGCATTCTCTCAACCAGCTTCATGAGGTAGTGACCTATATATTTACAGTAAAGGAATAGAATTCCACGAGAGGAGTGCATCATTCTTCAAACACTGCTTAACCCTTACGTTTTTGTTTTTATACTGTAACTAGCCGGTCCGGCCCACTGCTTCCTGCTTCACGATTGGCTCTCATTCGCTGAGGTTGAAAACATAAACAACAGTACACTACTTCACGTCCATGCAACGTTTTTGGGGGATTACGACATGGTTAGAAAGCAGTAATAAGCTAATTTCTAAGCCGTATTCTTCAAAAAGGAAATCAAATGTATCCCCCAAACGTTACACGTAACTCCTTTAAATCTTCCCCATGGTTGATGAAATGTGATTATCTCCTCTTGGCAGACTGAAAGCACACCAGAGACTGCACACAGGGAAGACGTTCAACTGTGAATCGGAGGGATGCACAAAGTACTTTACCACGCTCAGTGACCTGAGAAAGCACATTCGCACTCATACCGGGGAGAAACCATTCCGGTGAGTTCTCCGACACGCACCACTGTGGTTTATGTTTCACAAAGGGGAGAAAGACCGCTGCCTTGGATATAAAGCAAGGACATTATCTCCTCATGTTTGGATGAGGATGCCCTTTTATTGGTATTAGATTTTCTATGCATATAAACAAATGTAGCCTAATTGAGTGGGACAAATGCACATTGAGGGGATTATATTGTTCATCTGTACTGATTTGTGAGATATATGGGTTTGTATTGGAAGAACAGTGAGGGGCATGACTGTGCTTTGTGGTGCACCAATTCTTTTCTAATTTCTATGCACCAGCTTTTCTAATTTATGCATTTTTCTCTACTGCTGTTTGGTTACATTGACAGATCATTTGTGTGATCTTCCCTCTAGGTGTGACCATGATGGTTGCGGCAAGGCGTTTGCTGCCAGCCATCACCTAAAGACGCACGTACGGACACACACAGGTTCGCTTTACTTAGGCTACTTCTGTTTGGAAAATACATTCTCAGTCAAATCTCAGAATGACAGTCAACCAATCATTCATCCACATTCCATACCTCAGAGACACAGAGTAGTGCTTAATATCTCAATTTTAACATTTTACAATATTTTATATTAGGAAATTATAGTGTTTGATTTAACATAACTGTTCGATTGGAAACTGTTTGTCATGCAGACCAAATAGTCATTTCCTTTGGCATACAGTGAAGGTGACCCTCTCCCTTCCTCCCTTCTCTCTCGCCCCCCTCACCAATCCATCCTTCCTTCGTTCCCTCAGGGGAGAAGCCCTTCAACTGTCCCAGCGACGGCTGTGAGAAAGCATTCAGCAGCCAGTACAGTTTGAAGAGTCACGTCAGGGGCCATGGGGACACCCTCACCCACCCCCTGTCCGAGGTGAGACATACATAAATCAAAGCATCTATTTAAGACAGGTCATGTGTGGCTCATTTTTGGTAAGAGCATGGCGCTAGCAACGCCATAGCCGTGGGTTCGATTCCCGCTGGGGCCACCAATTAGAAAAAGTATGCACTCACTGTTGGATAAAAGTGTCTGAACAGAGTGTATTTATTTAACATGGATTTGCCTGTGAAGTCATTTTAAGGTCAGTGTTTTCCTTTCAGGGGTAAACTCATTTATTTGTACCTAGAACATTACGCCTGCTATCAGTATAGTCTGTTTTGATTGTTTTTATGATCTAACGTATTACATTCTATCCTTATGCATCTTTTTTTTTACTTCAGATGGCTTTTGCTCTATAAAGGAAAATGTCATTTGGGCCTATTCCTCTCTAATTACAGGATGCAAATCATTCACTGTGCCTCAGTGACTTGAGCCTCATCTCGACTGACTCGGAGCTCCGAGAAAACATCCGCAATGTGAGTGTGTGCTTTATTTCATCAGCCCTTATTTGACTATATAGGTCCTTCTGCTTTTGTCCATGTATGAACATTTATTTTGTGGTGGGGTACTATGACAGCAAAAACTACCACATGTATTTTGTTTCTGTATAAAGGATCAATAAAGAATAAAGATGCATTGTAAGACAGACATGTACTATCGTCTTAATGCTTTGTTACCTCTGTTACAGTCTCAGAACTTGGACTTGAGCAGTGTTACCCCCGTGAGGATCTTCGAGCTCATGTTCCAGAGTCCGGAAAACAGTGTTAGTCAAGACGATGCCCATCCTCACGGCAAGTACCCATCACAATCTATAAACTGTAACTCGGGTTGATTTCAGTGCCTTTTCATGCTATCTTTTGCTCTTCGTATTTTTTCAGAGAGCCTTGTTGAAGCCTTTGGCCAGGAGACTGGCCAGTCCACCATGGGCGATGGATCCACCCCCATCTCCTTCTCATTCTCCCTCGTCCCTTTCTCCTCATCCTCCTGTTCCCACTCCCACCCACACTCTCACCCTCACTCCCACACCACCACCACCACTGTCCTGGAGGCTTCCTCCCAGCTCCCTCTTAGCCAATCCCCCTCTTCCCAGACTCCAGCACCTCCTGCCCCCATTAGTAATGTTACTGCAGTCAGCTCCGCCCAGCCCCCCGCCACCTTCGTACCCTTACCCACTGCCCTGCAGACGACAGACGTGCCTGCCCCGGCTCCAGCCCCCACCACCGCACCCATGCACTACGTGGCACTGCCCGCCCAGACCGCTCCAACAGTGCCCTCTGCTGCGCCAGTAGTGGTGCCAGGCCCAGCCCTCTCCAACGCGGCTCTGGGCGCTGTAGTCGCTGCCACAGAGACTGTGCCGCTGCCGGCCGTGGCTCACGCTCACACCGTGCCTTTGGCCAGCAACACCAACCCTGGCCTGGCGCCCCCAGCCTCTGCCCCCACCATCGCCCCAAGCCACAGCCACACCCAGAGCCTGCTGCAGCCCAGCATCGTCATGTCCGACCAGAACCTGCAGTGGATCCTTAACACCGCCGCCAACAGCCAACAGAACCCAGAGCAAGCGGTAAGAGTGCCGGTTTGACATGCCGGTTAACATTTAATTGATAGTTTGGTTGGCTGGTGATGAATTTGTGTGGACATCAATGCTGTCAATCTTGTTTGTTTCCAGCCACATGGAGGTCCAAAAGTGGAAAAGGTCTTCTTTACCACAGCCATACCAGTGGGAGGAAATTCAGGTGAGATTTGGCCCCTGCTTTTACCAGTGTGATTATTGATAGCAATAATGCTGCACTGACCCACATGAAAAAATACTACAGTATACTATTATTGTAGTGGGGGTTTTTTGTGGACATGACTAGGATACTGTAGTATTTACATAGAGGAAACCTACTGGACAAATACTAAAATAGCAAATTTCCCATAACCTGTAGATAGGTAGGACTGGGGTCTGAACAGATAGTTCAGAGCTTCTGCTCTTTTCTAAAACCTGAAGGGAACACTATATGTAGGTTTCTCACTTATGGGTGGCACAAATTGGGATATGGGGGAGGGGAACGGACACATACAGTAGTTTTGCTATAGTTAAAGACTAGTGTTTTTGCAAACTACTGTTTACTATAGTGTTTTACCATACACTACAAAATTCTATAGTAAGTACTGTACATGGTCAAGGGATACTACAGTGTGTAGGATATTATTCTGTACTGTAGTATTCTATAGTAAACTGTAGTATTTTTTCATGTGGGGTAGCCTACCAATGTTGAATGAATCAGGATATTTAAAAAGCACAAACTCGTCAGTCATGTAGAAAACTCATCCAATCTGAATGCATTTACATGGCACAATTTCATTTGATGTCCCTTAGTGGCATTTGATTGTAATTTGAATTACAAAGGATTGGATGTAATTATTGGACAGCTGTCTTGGTCTGTCGTCATACTGTAGCTCTGGTTTGTGTTCTTTAGGGTACGTTGTGTTTCAAAGCGTTGCACAAAAGAAAATGAAAACAGGCTTTTCTTATTGGAGAGTTCACTCTGTTTTGGACCACTTTCTTCTGTTTCGTGCCTAATGAAATACAACCCTTGTTTTGTAATGTGTTACAGGCAACTCTGTCCAGCAGATCGGCCTCAGCCTGCCCGTCATCATCATCAAACAGGAGGAGTCCTGCCAGTGCCAGTGTGCCTGCAGGGACTCTGCTAAAGACAAGAGCTCCAACAAGAGCAGCAACGCCTCGGCAGCACCGCAACAACAGCCTCCCGCTCCTCCACCTCCCCCCGCTCCCGTACTCCCCCCGGCACCCTCTCCCCCCTTGTGCTGCCTCCCACCGCCCACCTCGGAAGTGAACGAGCCCCCTCCTCGTCCCCAAACAGGAGCGGTACTAGGACCAGGTAGCCTCTCCCCCTCAGCCTCCGTACAGACATTCCCCCCAGGGGTGGCTACGGCCACCACCAACCCCTCTCCTATCACGGATGGTTTGGCCACCATGGATGTGTCGGACTTCCTGTCCCTGCAGAGCCCCGAGAGCACAGCCAACATCGAGGCTCTGCTACTGGTGGCCAGCAGTGACGACTTCACTATGGCTGGCGCTAGCAGCACCACCAACCCATAGTGGACACTCAGGCTTCGTCCCTGTTCTCCACCCTTCTCTTTAAGTGTGCACTTGCACACTCCCAGTCATGGATTTAAAAGCATTGAGTTGGTGTAAGCGTTGGGCAGAGGGAGTTTCTACCATTGTTCAATTCATTAAAGGGAGTGTGCAAATGCACACTTTGGGAGAAGGATGTAGAATCAGGACGCAGCCGCACTTGCCTATTTACCCACTACGTGTCCGCTTTTCAAGTATTGTAAGTGAAATTTCATGAGGGGGCTTATTTTGGCAAAGCCAGTCTATAAAAGTGTTCTTAATTGGCTGGCTCTCCATCAAACAAGACAATGTCCTAAGCACTGATCATTTGAAAGGCCCTAGGAACTATTGTGTGCTTCTAATATGGCGTGAAGCTGATTCCTGAGAGCAGCAAAACAAAACATTGTTGTCTATATCCATGTACTGTACAATAGTTCCTAACTGTAACTAATACGATTAGTTGGTAAGTGATTGACCAGAATGCACTGCATGTGAAGTGAATTGGAATTTCATCAACTATATTTCCTACAAGGAATTAGCGTTGCAGTTTTGCCATTCCCTTAAAAGCAATGTCCTGCTAATGCCATAATGTGAAGAGTAATTTCCAGTGTTTTACCTAAGTTAGCTAGTGTAGTCCAGATTATTTTTGTCTTTCGTCTCGCTTTGTTTGTTAGTTTTTGTCAATTTCTTTACAGATATATTTACTAATTTTAAAAAAAAAAAAAAAAAACCTGTGACACAATTTGCTTGTATTTTAAATATAATTTAGAAGTCAATACATTAGTAATAAATTGCCCATAACTTAATATTCATATTTAATTTGTAAAGAAATATATATATTTATTGGAGAAAAAATGCTAAATCTCTGCCATTAGACTGTCATCAAGTCGCGGCTTAATCATCATCATTTGCAATTGTTAATTTATTCCACTTTTCATCCAAGGTTTCTTTTTTAGTCCCCCTCCTGTTGTTACTGATTTTTGTTTTATGGAGCCCCTCTCAATCCAAGTTTCAGAAAGCTGTTTCAACACTGCACCGTATTGCAATTAATTGTACATGGAGGTTGTCAAAAAAGGTCCTGAATGGTCTTTTTGGTCTGCAAAACCTCTTCACAATGAAATAATGAATCAATTATGAAAATAATTGCTCACAACAGTGTTCCTCTATTAATTACGACCCACTCAGGGATGCATCATATCTAATTTATACAGCTTGAGATGTTCCTTTATTTGATAAGAGATTGTCCATTTAGACATTTTAGCAGTCAACTGCCCAGATGCACATCGATTGTAGGAGCCCCCTTTTTCGGCTGCACTCTCCCCTCTTTGTGCACTGTCTAATATGACTAGTTATCTGCGTTATTACTATGACGCTATTTGAATACCACTGCTGTCAGAAGGGGTTTCCGAAGGGTGTTGATGATGGTGTAAATACAGAACATTTAAATATATGAACACTTATTCCTTCAGATTGTTTTAGAATGTATTTGTTTTGTATATCATTTTGAATATGTAGACTTGAACCTTGGAGGCTAAAGACAATAGCCCCTGCTCTGCCCTTTGTCTCTGCATTCTGCCCACATGCAGATGCTCACACATCTTATGCAGAAGAGTTTCAAATGAAGCCTTATAATGGTTAGTTTTAGGGCCATTGGTGTCTGTGCAGTCAACATAGTATTTATTTTCAAATGCAAGCGTATGTAACTTTCTTAGAGTATAAGACGATATTGTTTCACATGGGACATAATGCAATGCTTACAAAAAAAGACTAAATTGGAGAGAAGGCATTATGCCCTAATATCTTGTGTAGAGCAACCTTGCCTTACTACAGGATATCTCACTTGCTGTGGCTTACTGAGCTGGCTCCTTGCCTTGTCAATCTTTGCCTATAGCTTGATTGGACATGCTGCTTGACTACTTCCTCCTGTTCATCTAGTCTTGTCCAATGCCTTTTAGCAGCTGTCTACAAGTGGACAAAATTACATTGAAAAGAAAATACATAATTTTTTGTTTGAAGGTTTAACAGAATTGTGCCAACAAATCACGTGTAAAATTATCTCCAATTTATTTGTACTTTTTTTCCGTGAATGTGAAGATGTGCTACTGCAGAAAAATACTGTAGACTGAAATTGTTTCTCTTTTTTTTTTTGTGGTACTATATTGTAGACAACTTAATACTGCATTTTACAGATCACTACATCAATGTTGTAGTCACCAATTGTAATTACATCATTTTAATTGCTACTTCACAGGCATTGATTGACAGCAGCTATCATGTTTTATTATTTAGCCATTGAGCATGGAAAGAGGGACTGAGATCCAACCTAGGTGTCATGTATCATAGGATAACACAGTATGCAGGACATCTTTGTCTGGCTAACCTGAATAGGAGAAATGTGTAAACACTAACATTGGGCTTTGCCCTTTTCCTGTTTTGAGAATTAACCGATACCAGAACTTGTGATAACCTGTAATATTAATTTATGTAGTTAGCACTTAAAATTGGTTCCACTAGAATTATGTGAATTATCAAATGTTAAATCGTTTGTTTCCTATTGATATTCCTACTGAACAAAAATATAAATGTAAAAATGTCAAGATTTTACTGAGTTACAGTTCATATAAAGAAATCAGTCAATTGAAATTAATTCATTAGGCCCTAATCTATGGATTTCACATGACTGGGCAGGAGCGCAGCCAATCAGAATGAGTTTTCCCCAACAAAAGGGCTTTATTACAGACAGAAATACTCCTCAGTTTCATCAGCTGTCCGTGTGGCTGGTCTCTGACGTTCCCGCAGGTAAAGAAGCCGGATGTGGAGGTCCTGGGCTGGCGCGGTTACACGTAGTCTGCGGTTGGACTTACTGCCAAATTCTCTAAAACAACGGAGGTGGCTTATGGTAGAGAAATGAACATTCAATGCTCTGGCAACAGCTCTGGTGGACATTTCTGCAGTCATCATGCCAATTGCACGCTCCCTCAAAACTTGAGACATCTGTGGCATTGTGTTGTGTGACAACTGTACATCTTAGTGGCCTTTTATTGTCCCCAGCACAAGGTGCACCTGTGTAATGATCATTCTGTTTAATCAGCTTCTTGACATGCCACACCTGTCAGGTGTATGGATTATCTTGGCAAAGGAGAAATGCTCACTAACAGGGATGTAAACAAATTTGTGCACAAAATTTGAGAGAAGCTTTGAGTGCATGTACAATTTCTGGGATCTTTTATTTTATTTATTTTCATGAAACATGGGACCAAAACTTTACATGTTGCGTTTATATTTTTGTTCAGTATAGGTATCCCCCTGACAATTCTGGTCAATAACTTGATGTATTGTAAGTATGAACCCTGACCCACCCTCTTACTGCCCTCAACATGTTCACTTCCAATTCCATGCGTACCTTTTTAAAGAAAATATCTATGTTATGATTTGACTGCAGTATTCCTTCAAGTACAAAATGCAACAAAAATCATGACCAACCTTTCACATCAATGTCTTGGTCCAAGTAATTCTGTTAAATCAATATTCAGGTTTGCTAGTGTCAAATTTGAAGGCTCAACTTTTTCATTTGCGAAGCTCCATGTATGTAACCATTTTTGCTCACAAAAGTCTTTCAGTATTCAACTTAGCGGTATGACCAACTGGGCATCCTATTTTGATCACCATAATCATCCATTTTATGTGAAGGTCCAATATATTACATGTGATTGATCATGTTTGAGGTGGGTCTGTGAACCTGGGCATTGAAATGTTCGTCTTTTTTTCCCCATTGCTTTCCAGTGAATATTGAATCATGAGTCTTATTTTTACATTTACCTGTTATCTCCAATGAGAGTTACCTAGTTAAAAACTAACTGGATTTGCTTGGGGTAAAAATTACTTGTAAAATCAATATGATTCTGTTGTAAGAATTATTTGGGTCAAATGTTGTACACTGCATCTTAAAAGTTTTGGGTGAAAAACAATGTCATTTTTCTTGGTCTCATACTGTATGTGCTATTTTTACTCAAGTCATCTCAATTAACTATGTTTATCTGTAAGGGTAATACAAATTTGGACCTGATTTGTTAACCCAATTTAACTATTTAGACCAACTGTTAGAATTGAAAGTGCTGGTTCTACCTTTGCCAGAAGATACCGACCTTACTGTTACGCTTGTTTACACTGAGCTGCACTAGGGTCAAAACTCAATCATGGTTACATTAATACACTGGAGCCGGCGCGAGATATGGGTGGGAAAACGCACCTCAATGCAGGGATGGGATATGCCACTGTACTCCAAAAA
This sequence comes from Coregonus clupeaformis, assembly GCF_020615455.1. Lineage (NCBI taxonomy): Eukaryota > Metazoa > Chordata > Actinopteri > Salmoniformes > Salmonidae > Coregonus > Coregonus clupeaformis. The sequence goes on along the minus strand of NW_025535284.1, from coordinate 51,446 downwards.
ACTGCCCTTTTAGCTAGCAGTAGCGACAGCAGCCATTATGGAATGGCACAGGTATCCACTAGTTACCACAGCCACAAAGTCTAAATTGGCTATATTGTAAAACAAGAGCTTTTATTATCTTAATTTAAGGATAGGGTTAGGCATAAGATTAGCAGTGTGGTTAAGGTTAGGTTTGAAATCACATTTGAGTCGAAATTGAAGAAATAGTCGGGGTTTATGACTGAATTCATGAAAAATTAGCTTTTATCTTAATTTAAGGTTAGCATTGTGGTTAGGTTTAAAATCACATTTTGAGTAGAGAAATGGGCAGGGTCTATGACTGTGGCAACTAGTGATGACCAAGTCACGTCGTGTTGAACAACAAAGAAGCTGATTGGCTGACACTGCCATTCCAAAATGGCTGCGGTGAATACTGCTAGCTAGCATGAGCACGAAAACTAGCAGTACTTCAATCTTCTCGATGTTCTGTGCAAAGGTAAAATTGAATACAGTGGAATATCCCATTGAGGTACATTTTCCAACCCATATCACGCGCTGGCTCCACGGTGTCCAGGGCGGCAGGTAGCCTAGTGGTTAAGAGCATTGGGCCAGTAACCGAAAAGTCGCTGGATCGAATCCCCAAGCCAACCAGGTGAAAAATCTTGAGCAAGGAAACTTAACCCTAATTGTTCTTGTAAGTCGCTCTGGATAAGTGTCTGCTAAACTACCCTTGTTTACAGCTGTGTAAACAAGGGTCGAGTCCTGGCAAGTTCAGCCTTTATGGGATTCATTATATGTACTGCTTACCTTTAGGTTGAATTGTCAGGTGAATAACAGCACAAATAATGGGGATTTTGTACTTTTTCTAGCCAATGGTCAGATGCTTGGAGTTCATAGGTGCAAAACACTGGCAGTTGTTTGGAAGTTTTGGAAAGTGCCACTTTGAAAACAGCACAGTTTCTATTTTGGAATTCTGTTCATAGTTAGGAACACGTGATAATTTGAACATTCTCAATGGGTAAAATGAGGGGGAAAACATAGTAATTCTGAAGGAATGTCAACACCCAAAGAGTGAGAAGTTGTAAAGTAGTTATATTTTTTAAAAGAATGTATGTGAAATTGGTTTGCTTATGCTTGTTTTGTATAGAGTAATATTGTATTATGATAAAGTAATACCTTTTTGAATTGAGAGCAACATAATACTAATAAAATCTTCTGACTTGTCATTGGGTTCCTCCCATTTTTGCCCAAGCAAAAAACTTAATGATCCTTGATAGTTTATTTATTGACATACAAAATGTTCCACATTTCCACCAGGAGTAAAATGTCAAATCAGTCACTTCGGAGCAGGGAGTGATCCATCACTAAGTTTCTTCTCCTGTGGGGTTGAGAGAATATACTTTGGTCGTTGAGACATTATTCAAAGCTTGAAGCATGGAGAAACATACCCTTAAAACACCCCGCAGGTCCACCAAGTCCTTCAGAACAGTGTTGCATAGATCCATCTGTTCCTTCAGGGAGACCAACTGGTCTTGGAGATCTTCAAGTAGCTGTGCTGACCAAAACCAGGATGAGTTAACTTTTCATTGTATTACCAAAAAAAAAAGTCACACTCCTAACCAGAAACCAATAGAAGTTAAAACCTTCATTCAGTAAAGCGCATACCTTAGTTGATAAATACATGGTTATGAATTCTATTTGTATTAAGTGTCTGAATACCTTCAGTTTACTACCGCCAATTAGAGGTACTGTTTGAAGAATACATTAAAGTCCCATTGCTGACCTGTGTGTTTGAAGAGTCTGTCTCATCATTTTGGGGAGCTGGAGCCTTCACCATATTATCTACAACGGAAATGGCATTACAAGTAAAGAACCACAAATTAACAGATATATTGGCATTTGTGTAGTATAACGTTACCTGGAACCGACGCCATTTCTTCTTTCTGGAAAATCACCTGGCGTGTAAGTTTGTGGGTTACACGTGATATAGTTTTACTAATTAGTAATTGATTGGAGGCATGCTAGAAGTTGAATAACTGAACGTATCCTTTTTCATTTGATGTAATGGGCATGCACTATTTTGTTATTAAATTTGGATGAATTTCAGCCACTTCTTATCCAAAGTAGAAAGCACATTTTAACCTTCTTTATACTCATTTAACTGGAATGTTTAGCAAAGCTGTGTGCTTTCCCTTTAAGGAAATGCGTGTCATCGTTTTGAGGGCGTTACCCGGAAGACTGTCAATGTTATTTCATCAGCCGACACAGCATGCTTTCATCAACAGTGAGACACAATTTCTATGAATACCTTTTTTAAGTTTATTTCTTACTTCATGATATTAAGACGCGTTTATAATTCAGCCTTAGCGACCCGAGACGGAAGAGCTATGTGCAAAGAACTGAATAGCTAAAATGCTGCTCTTGTCACCGCAGTCGCAGACGGTCATGAATGGACCATCTGCCCGGTGTGAGGAAAGACTGCAAGGTAGGTTCAATATGTCACCATTCAAACTCAAACTGCAAGGTTCTACAATTAACATAAATATGAGAAGCTAACAGTTGCTAGCTAGATATCTCATTCTCAAGGTTTCAAGTGCACGTGTTATGTATTCTGCAATAACATTTCTCAAACTAACTAATTGTTAGGCTTTTTGTCAAATGCTTTGCATTAGCCACGTTCTGTTGTTGAAGGTCTACTCATGATGACATGAATCATACATCAATCAATGTAAGCTGTTTGCATAAGACCATTCATTCCTAATGGTTTGCTTTTGAACTGTAGATTGTGCTGAAATCCTGAATTCAACAGTGAAGGCTCTAAAGGATGGACAAGTTGTGGCTGTTCCAACGGACACAATATATGGGCTGGCTTGCTTGGCTCAGAATTCCAATGCCATCAAAAAGGTGTATGACATCAAAGGACGTAATGGTCAGAAACCACTGGCCATTTGTGTGGGAGAAATCCAAGACATTTACAAGTAGGCGTGCATTGATGTTGTTCATATCATTGTTCTTGTGGCTCAAAATGTCTCAATGTCTTGCATACATGCCTGACTCACACTATAGGGCCAAGCTGGACTGGCCTGGCCTTGTTACGCAACCACCGTAGTTGCTCAAATCTACCTTGCTGGAAAGGACAAAGTGAAAATGAAAATATCGGTTCCAGCACAGTATGGTTTGCTTCGGCCCTATAATGTGAATCAGCCTAAATTGTATCTTTTTTACCCTTGTGGTGGCAGGTACTGTAAGGTGTCAGTCAAGGAAGAGCTGCTTGGGGACCTGTTGCCTGGCCCTGTCACTCTGGTTCTGGAACGAGCTGAAGTACTCAACACTGACCTCAATCCCTTCACTCCGGTAAGACTTCCATAGACACGGACCATTACACAGACACGGACAATTCGCTGCCCCTAAAAGATGACAAATTATACTATAATTCATAAACCACTCAATTTGAAATGTGTGTTGCTTTTCTGCATGCTAGCTTTTGGTCCGGCACTTAGTAAGTTATTTATTGCTTGTATTGAGCTGTTGTTGATGTGTTTACCTGTTCCTTCCAGTTAGTAGGAGTGCGCATCCCAGACCATGCCTTCATGAGACGCCTCTGCCAGATGTGTGGGGAACCTCTTGCCCTCACCAGCGCCAACATCAGCTCACACTCCAGCACTGTGGCTGTACATGTATGTAGAGACAACCCACCGTGTGTGTGTGAACTGTTTTTATTCCATGAACTGGAGGGGAGGTGGTACTGCATCATGTACAACCAACCAAGGTTTATCAGTGCATCATTTTTTTTTCACTGATGCTGAAAATTACTTTTGGAAAAATAATAGTTATACAGGGATTTTCTCTACAGGAGTTCCAGGATCTGTGGCCTCTGTTAGCAGTGGTGGTGGATGGCGGACCAATAGGAGACAAGAGTCGGTTGGGGTCAACAGTGGTCGACCTATCGGTGCTCGGCAAATACCGCATCATCAGACCTGGCTGGTGAGTAGTGATACTGGCATGCTCAGCAGAGTACAGGCCACTGACTGTTAACACATTTCAATCAAGCTAGTTATGTTCAGGTAATTCCGTTTTGTTAATTCATCCAAGTGAAAAGTACATGAGCACATTTTGTGAGTAGTAGTTTAAACATACATTATAGAGAAAATGACCTGTGGAAGTGATAACCCCCCTGTGCTTTTTTGTTATTTCTTTCAGTGCCTTCTCTTCCACAGTTGATGTGCTGGAGCACAAATACGGACTGTCAGACACAGGGGATCATCAGTGAGGTTTGCCCCCTCCAAATTCATACCACATGCTGAAACCCACAACCAGCAAGAACCTGTGCATACCGTTGGCCAAATACAACTCTGAATGATGGCAATGCCTGCAACGCTGAGGCGAGTGATGAAAGCACTCATCTTTCTAAAGGAAGGACGGTCCTTTTGCACATTGCAGGCTGTTGTGGAAAGCTCTGGGTTTCATGTCAAACTTAAGGGATTTGTTTAGCCTTTCTGAGTTATTAGTTGTTCAAGCGTTCTTGTTTCTATGGGAAAACCCTGGGCACTTAAAACTCACGTCTTTGCTTTTACAAATTGACTTTTTTGTGTGGAGACTAGGTTGTTTTAGTCAAGCATGCTTACACCCAACAGAAGACCCCACTCTTGCCTCCTCTCTAGTGGGTCAAAATGACAGAGGCTTGGCACAGAATAAAGGTTGGAGTTCTACCCTGTTACTGTCATTTTGAGTTATGGCTAGGTTAAGCAAAGCTACTATTTAATTGATTTATTTCAAATGTCCTTTTCATGCAGTACAAAATCAAGTCCTGTGGGTTTTATGAACTGGTCTTGGAGTTTCAGGGATGTGAACATTGTGTAAATACATTTTATTTTCATGGAGAATTTATTTAACATTGTTTGGAACCAATTTCGGACTGTAAGGCTGCGTTTACACAGGCAGCCCAATTCTGATATTGTTTTCACTAATTGGTATTTTGACCAATCAGAGCAGCTCTGAAAATATCTGATGTGATTGGTCAGACCAATTGGTGGGGAAAAAATATCAGAATTTGGCTGCCTGTGTAAACGCAGCCTATGAGCCGTGATCTAGTGTATTATTGCTCGACGGTTGTGAGTACCTCATTACTAAACATCAGGCGTACTGGTTTGTATAATGGACCAATGAGAGTATGTTGTTGAGAATAAATGGCATGCATTATGCAGATCATGATGGCTTGTGTTGGTTTTCTCTCCTCGCCCGTAGTACTGGGTGAATATCAGTGTGGTGGATGTACTACTGCAGAAGCTCCCGTCAACAGAACCTCTCAATGACTTTTTGTGGTAAGTGTCTTCTCACATAATGGAAATGTAGATGGTCAGTATTCACCAAAGCCATATACATTAAGGAGGTAGCCTAGTGGTTTAAGAGCGTTGGGCCAGTAACCGAGAGGTCGCTGTTTCGAATACCCCAGAGCCGGCAAGGTGGAGAAATCTGCTGTTCTGCCATTGAGCAAGGCAGTCAACCCCCAACATCAGCTGCTCCCCGGGCGCCAATGACGTGGATGTGAATTAAGGAAGCCCCCCGGTACACCTCTGATTCAGAGGGGTTGGGTTTAATGCGGAAGACTCATTTTGGTTGAATGCATTTAGTTGTGCAACTGAGTAGGTATCCCCGTTTCCCTTCCCCTAATAGTTTCTGCTAGTTTGTTAGAGAATGACTAACAGTGACTGAGTGGACTTCCAAGCTGGATCAGTTGACTGAGTTAACGCGCAATGGCTCACACAACACTGCAGCTGTAAGTAGTTTTTTTTTCTCACAGAAAGGATAGTCTTTCTTTAATGATAAGTCAGAGGGCACATCCTTTTATTCCTAAAATATGTCATTCATTTTTTTAATGGACAGCAAGTACCTAGGTACAAATAGGTCATACACACTGCATATATCATTCATATTCCAGCACCCAGCCTGACCTGACTATACATTTACATTGCCTGCACACGAGACTGTTCATTTCTAAAAAATGTCAAATTATTTTAATGTCCCTACTGTAACTACTTTTGAACATATTTGCATTTATTGAAATTGTGCTAGATGTAAAATATGAAATTGTTGAATGTTTCTCTGTTGGTGGTGCTTGTTTTCTGTCTTCAGATAAAAGGAAATTGCTGTGGACATGGCGTTTCCCCTTGGCTGAATTGATCTGGTTGCAATCTCATGCTCCGATACGCCCAGCATCTGTGGAGCTGCTCCGACTCTCCCTAGTGCACTGACATTAAACCATTTGGTGGTCAACCATGCAGTTTTCCCTTCCACTTTGCTTTGGCTCCAGAGTGAATTTCCCTAGGTACAGATCTAGGATCAGCTTCCCCTCACCCAATCATAACATTAACCATTAGTGGGGGAAATGTAAAACTGACCCAGATCAGCATCTAGGGCGCAACTTCACCTTACATCTTTGGGCTCCACATCCTTGTTAAGCCACACAGGAAATACCCATTTACTTGACAATGAGCACACTTGCTTTGAGTGAAGAGAAAAGACTAGACTTAATGAAGAGAAAATATAATGGTACAAGCCCTCTCTCTCCTGTCCTTTATTCTCTCATACTTTCCAAGAAAGAGATGTCTTGTGGATGAAAGTGAAATCCTAGAAATGTCACCCAGTCTATTTTATTGGTATTATCATTTTAAAAACTTAAAAGGATTGTGCAGAAAGAAAAAACATCATGCCAGGGTCCATTGTATCAAACACATGGTTACATTGGGCAGTGGTTTGTCAAAGTAGGACAGAGTGTACTGTATACAGTATATTGGACTATTGATGTGTCTGTCCATCCATGCTTTTAGCAGGGGATGGGGGTTGTCTGGAGGTTATCAGGAGGAAAATCCAGGGCAGAGATATGGCAAGCAGGACTGGGGAGCTTTCTGTTGCACATAAAAGTGTCAACTGTAGAATATTCCAAATGTTCCACATAATGCCATTTCACTCAACAACAAAAAATTCAATCAAGAGGATTTCTCCCTGTTCTCCTTTTCTTTCTGGCACACACAAATACATACTCGTTCTCCAGTCCAATCCCCACACACTTGACTCTCACACATTCATAAACCTCTGCAGTCACTCATGCTTTTCCTCTCTCCTTCACACACACAGCGCCAGTTCACATGAGCCATGTCTCCTTCTCCTTGTTGAACTGCTCTGCCCACCTCCTGGTGAGCTCCAGGTAGTGTTCAGGCTGGTGCGGCTGGTAATCCAAATACAACCTGGTCACCGTCTTTTTTGGCACAGCCCTCTCGATCTGCGTGCCCTCGTGCCACTCGTTGAACGACGTTATCGTGACGATCTCGGGCCGCACGTTCAGCGCCGCCTGCAAGCCTGTCTCGTAGTAGCGGCCGTTGACGCGGTTGCGCGTGTTGTGGTTGTTCCACGGTCTGACCGCGGTGTCGATGTAGCCCGGCCCGGCGCTAGGTATAAATAACAGGTTGTTACCGTCGCAGAACGACTTGACTGCCTTCCAGTTCTGATGGGACGAACCAAACGAAAACCCGTTGGAGGCGAAGTACGTATACATCCATCGAAACCGCCGGCAAGGATGTCGTGCTTGTGGCGCTCCTCCACGATGAGGGCGATGAAGACGCTGTCGTACGGCGTGCCGCGCAGGCTGTGGGAGCCCGTGGGGTGGAGCAGGTCGGACCAGTTCTCGGGCGGCGTCAGATATGAGTCGTAAATGTAGAACAGAGGCAGGATATTCCCCGTGCTAGAGGTGAACTTGTAGAAGGCTCCGTGGTCCCCGTACCTTCAAACACAAATAAATGGACAGGAGATTATTGGCACAGATTTTGATATTTGCATGGAAGGAGAAATTACCTAGAAGTAACCTAATAAGATATGATGCTGCACATTCTAGAGTTATTTAAATGTAATCTAGCCTTCAGGAGACAGCAGAGGGATCACGCCCCCATCCACATTGACGGGCCGCAGTGGAGAAGGTGAAAAGCTTCAAGTTCCTCAGGAGGCTGAAGAAATTCACCAACTTCTACAGATGCACCATTGAGAGAATCCTGTCAGGCTGTATCACCGCCAGGTACGGCAACTGCACCGTCCACAACCGCAGGGCTCTCCAGAGGGTGTTGCGGTCAGCCCAACGCATCACTGGGAGCACACTTCCTGCCCTTCAGGACATCTACAGCACCCAGTGTCACAGGAAATTCAAGAAGATCATCAAGGACCTCAGCAACCCGAGCCATGGCCTGTTCACCCCGCTAGCATCCAGAAGGCGAGGTCAGTACAGGTGCATCAAAGCTGGGACCGAGAGACTGAAAAACAGCTTCTATCTCAAGGCCATCAGACTGTTAAATAGCCATCACTAGCCGGACTCCACCCAGTACCCTGCCCTGAACTTAGTCAATGTCACTAGCCGGCTACCACCCGATTACTCATCCCTGCACCTTAGAGGCTGCTGCCCTATGTACATTGACATGGATCACTGGTCACTTTAATAATGTTTACATACTGTTTTACCCATTTCATATGTACATCCTGTATTCTAGTCAAGTCCATCCTACTCAACTATTGCTATTCTATCCTACGTATTCTTCAGATATACTACATATTCTATCCATATACTGTCCATAATGTCTATGCATCCCATCACATATAACAGTGGGGGAAAAAAAGTATTTAGTCAGCCACCAATTGTGCAAGTTCTCCCACTTAAAAAGATGAGAGAGGCCTGTAATTTTCATCATAGGTACACGTCAACTACGACAGACAAAATGAGAAAAAAAATTTCCAGAAAATCGCATTGTAGGATTTTAATGAATTTATTTGCAAATTATGGTGGAAAATAAGTATTTGGTCACCTACAAACAAGCAAGATTTCTGGCTCTCACAGACCTGTAACTTCTTCTTTAAGAGGCTCCTCTGTCCTCCATTCGTTACCTGTATTAATAGCACGTGTTTGAACTTGTTATCAGTATAAAAGACACCTGTCCACAACCTCAAACAGTCACACTCCAAACTCCACTATGGCCAAGACCAAAGAGCTGTCAAAGGACACCAGAAACAAAATTGTAGACCTGCACCAGGCTGGGAAGACTGAATCTGCAATAGGTAAGCAGCTTGGTTTGAAGAAATCAACTGTGGGAGCAATTATTAGGAAATGGAAGACATACAAGACCACTGATAATCTCCCTCGATCTGGGGCTCCACGCAAGATCTCACCCCGTGGGGTCAAAATGATCACAAGAACGGTGAGCAAAATACACGGGGGGACCTAGTGAATGACCTGCAGATAGCTGGGACCAAAGTAACAAAGCCTACCATCAGTAACACACTACGCCGCCAGGGACTGAAATCCTGCAGTGCCAGACGTGTCCCCCTGCTTAAGCCAGTACATGTCCAGGCCCGTCTGAAGTTTGCTAGAGTGCATTTGGATGATCCAGAAGAGGATTGGGAGAATGTCATATGGTCAGATGAAACCAAAATAGAACTTTTTGGTAAAAACTCAACTCGTCGTGTTTGGAGGACAAAGAATGCTGAGTTGCATCCAAAGAACACCATACCTACTGTGAAGCATGGGGGTGGAAACATCATGCTTTGGGGCTGTTTTTCTGCAAAGGGACCAGGACGACTGATCCGTGTAAAGGAAAGAATGAATGGGGCCATGTATCGTGAGATTTTGAGTGAAAACCTCCTTCCATCAGCAAGGACATTGAAGATGAAACGTGGCTGGGTCTTTCAGAATGACAATGATCCCAAACACACTGCCCGGGCAACGAAGGAGTGGCTTCGTAAGAAGCATTTCAAGGTCCTGGAGTGGCCTAGCCAGTCTCCAGATCTCAACCCCATAGAAAATCTTTGGAGGGAGTTGAAAGTCTGTGTTGCCCAGCGACAGCCCCAAAACATCACTGCTCTAGAGGAGATCTGCATGGAGGAATGGGCCAAAATTTTACATTTACGTCATTTAGCAGACGCTCTTATCCAGAGCGACTTACAAATAGGTGCATTCACCTTATAGCCAGTGGGATCACCACTTTACAATGGTTTTTTTAAAAGTATTTGGTCAATAACAAAATACCAGCAACAGTGTGTGAAAACCTTGTGAAGACTTACAGAAAACGTTTGACCTGTGTCATTGCCAACAAAGGGTATATAACAAAGTATTGAGAAACTTTTGTTATTGACCAAATACTTATTTTCCACCATCATTTGCAAATAAATTCATTAAAAATCCTACAATGTGATTTTCTGGATTTTATTTTCTCATTTTGTCTGTCATAGTTGACGTGTACCTATGATGAAAATTACAGGCCTCTCTCATCTTTTTAAGTGGGAGAACTTGCACAATTGGTGGCTGACTAAATACTTTTTTTCCTCACTGTATATATACTGTGTGTGTGTGTCTTAATTCCATTCTTTTTACTTTTAGATTTGTGTGTATTGTTACATATTACTGCACTGTTGGCGCTAGGAACACAAGCATTTCGCTACACCCGCAATAACATCTGCAAAACGTGTATACGAACAATAAAATGTGATTTGATTTTAAGTGAACTGTGTGTCAGTCCTTTAAAAGGGTCTATGTTGACTGAACTATTCTTTCAACAGGAAAGTTCAAGGTTGAAGGTATTCTAAACAAAGACAACACCTACCTGTCGATGATATACTTGATGTTGTCATGGACACTGTGGTCGCTCCGGCCTCTGTAAGGCTGGAGGTGAAATGCAACCTGGAAAGAAAATGAAAAACATCTTAGTCCACGGCTTTCCATTCATTACGTTGTTGTCACATATTTGTTAGTGCGTCTATGCAGCCAACCCAACCATCTAAGGTGACGTCAGTTAGTATAGACTCAAACTCTAGAGAGTATTCACATTTGGAAAGGTAACAGGAGCTGGGCTGTGTTCAGCTGCCCCTTGGGTCTAATTGAGAGCTATTCAAAGCCTAAGGACACAGCAGGAGCAAGACAGACATTATTATGCAGCCATTATAATAAGCAGTTGTTACAGCAACAAGAAAATAGCTTCAAGTGTTGTGTCCAAATACTGGTAGAGTCAACTAAGAAAAGAATGGACGACCTGACCAGAGAGGTCCAGGACCTGAAGAACAGTTTGCAGTTCTCCCAGGGTCTGCTCAATGAGTTAAAACAGGAAAACGGCAAGATGCCAACAATCTGTAAGTCATTGAGAGAGGACATTAGTTCTGTATGTGAATCCATGATAACAATGACAGAGAAATCTGATTATCTCAATCAAGGCAGAACAACATTGTTGTAGATGGAATTGCAGAATCTCCACATGACCTGGACGGAGTCTGAGGACAAAGTGAGGGAAATGATCTGGGGCGGCAGGTAGCTTAGTGGTTAAGAGCGTTGTGCCAGTAACCGAAAGGTCGCTGGTTCTAATGCCCGAGCCAACTAGGTGAAAAATCTGTCGATGTGCCCTTGAGCAAGGCACTTAACCCTAATTGCTCCTGTAAGTCGCTCTGGATAAAAGCGTCTGCTAAATGACTAAAAAATAAAATAAAATAAATAAATAAAATAATCTCGGAGAAACTGAAGATGGACCACAGGAAGATTGAGTTGGAGCACGCCCACAGGACTGGAAAACCCATTACCAGCCCAGGTGACAGGCCCAAGGTAGCAGTTCTGGAAAGGGCCAAGAACTTGAGGGGAACGTACATTACTGCACTGTTGGCGCTAGGAACACAAGCATTTCGCTACACCCGCAATAACATCTGCTAAATGTGTATTCAAACAATAAAATGTGATTTGATTTTAAGTGAACTGTGTCTTCCTCAACGAGGACTATGCTGAAACTGTGCCCCAGAAGAGAAAATAACTTATCCAGGCCATGAAAGCTGCCAGAGTGCGTGGGGACATTGGTTACAACCGATATGACAGGCTCATTGTCCACCCTCCCTACCAAAAGCCTGGAAGGGATGAGAGAGCCAAGCCTATGGGTTCGAAGATTCAACGCAAAGTACACACACACACTTACACACACCAACTGATTAATGGACTGCTAAATGTATGTTTTTTTTCTTGCTTTGTTTGTTCTTTCCCATATTATGTCTATATCTGAGAAGCTATCCAGGAAATGGCTGAAAATAGCCCATATTAATATATGTAACCTTAGAAACAAGGTTAATGAAATCAATAACTTGCTAACATCAGATAACGTTCATATATCAGCCATTTCTGTTATATAGCAGTAGCAGCAATACAAGGATATAACATCTATAGAAGAGACAGGAATGCTTATGGGGGAGGTGTTGCTAATTATATTCAGAGCCATATCCCAGTAATGCTTAGAGAAGATCTCATGTCAAGTGTTATTGAAGTACTGTGGCTGCAGGTTCACCTGCCTCATCTAAAGCCTATCCTTTTGGGGTGTTGCTATAGGCCACCAAGTGCTAACAGTCAGTATCTAAATACTGTGTGTGAAATGCTTGATCGTGTATGTGATGTAAACAGAGAGGTCTACTTTCTTGGGGACCTGAATATTGACTGGTTTTCATCAAGCTGTCCGCTCAAGAGGAAGCTTCTCAAACCAGTGCCTGTAATCTGGTTCAGGTTATTAATCAACCTACAAGGGTGTTTTCAAAAACTACAGGAACAAGATCATCCACATGTATTGATCAAATTTTTACTCATACTGTAGAACTCTGTTCTAAAGCTGTATCCGTACCCATTGGATGTAGTGATCACAATATAGTGGCTATATCTAGGAGAACCAAGGTTTCAAAAGCTGGGCCTAAAATAGTGTATAAGAGATCATATACAAGTTTTTGCTGTGACTCATGTGGATGTTTGTTGGTCTGATGTGATTAATAAGGTGCATCCAGATGCTGCACTTGATGAATGTATGAAATTGCTTCTTCCAATTATTGATAAACATGCACCTGTTAAGAAACTGACTGTTAGAACTGTTAAGGCGCCATGGATTGATGAGGAATTTAAAAACTGTAAGGTTGAAGGAGAGGCTAATAAGTCTGACTGCACATCTGACTGGCTGACTTACTGCAAAGTGAGAAATTATGTGACTAAACTTAACAAAAAGAAAAAGGAACTGTAATATGAAGCCAAGATCAATGATATAAAGAATGATGGAAAAAATAAAAATAAATAGGTCATTTAGCAAACACTCTTATCCAGAGCGACTTACAGGAGCAATTAGGGTTAAGTGACTTGCTCAAGGGCACATTGACAGATTTTTCACCTAGTCGGCTCGGGGATTAGAACCAGCGACCTTTCGGTTACTGGCACAACGCTCTTAACCACTAAGCTACCTGCCGCCCAAACTTTGGCATACTTCAAATTAAATTATGGGCAGAAAGACAAATTCAACTCCATCTTTCATTGAATCAGATGGCTTATTCATCACAAAACCGTTTGATGTTGCCAATTAATGATGACTTAATTGGCAAAGTGGGCAAAGCTAAACAGGAAATGCCAACAACGAACAGTGAGCCATCGTATTCATGCATAAAAAAACGAATAATGAATGAAAAGCATTGTATGTTAGAATTTTGTATAGTTAATGTGGGACAGGTGGAAATGTTACTGTTATTTATCATCGTATTCATGCATAAAAAAACTAATAATGAATGAAAAGCATTGTAAGTTCGAATTTTGTATAGTTAATGTGGAAAAGGTGGAAAAATTACTGTTATCGATCAATAATGACAAACCTCCTGGCATTGACAACTTAGATGGAAGGCTACTGAGGATGGTAGCTGACTCTATGGCCACTAATCTGAGTCTATATGAAGGTCTTTGTCCTCAGGCCTGGAGTGAAGCCAAAGTCATTCTGCTACTCAAGTGTGGTAAAGGGGCCTTTACTGGTTCTAACAGCAGACCAATCAGCTTGCTGAAGGTTCTTAGCAAACTGTTGGAAAAAATTGTGTTTGACAAAATTCAATGCTATTTCTCTGTAAACAAATTGACAACAGACTTTCAGCATGCTTATAGAGAAGGTGTACTGCACTGACACAAATGACTGATGATTGGTTGAAAGAAATTGATAAGAAGAAGATTGTGGGAGCTGTACTGTTAGATTTCAGTGCAGCCTTTGATATTATTGACCATAACCTGTTGTTGAGAGAACTTATGTTTTATTGCTTTTCAACCTCTGCCATATTGTGGATTCAGAGCTATCTATCTAATAAAAGGGTTTTCTTAAATGGAAGCTTCTCTAATGTCAAACATGTAAGGTGTGGTGTACCGCAGGGCAGTCCTCTAGGCCTCCTACTTTTTTCTATTTTTACCAATGACATGCCACTAGGGCTGTTACGGTGACCGTATTACCGCAACACCGGTGGTCACAAGTCATGATGGCAGTCAAATTCCGTTTGACCGTCATGGTAATTAGGCTTCTCCAAGCTCTGATGCTGCTGATGGTCATTAGTAGCCTACCAAACTTGCTAACTGACTGGTACTCAGCACTCTATTGTCCCTCTAATCACTCTGACATCAATGCAAATGTAATTGAAAATCTAATCAAACACCTCATGAGAGCCCATGAGCTCATGTTGCGCAACATTTCTATAGGCTATGCAATTGCGTGAGAAAACAGACTGATAGCCTCTATTTAAAGGAGGAGGATCCCATCAGCTTTCTATAGGCTAGGCCTACTATATTTATTTCTCAACTTTCCTATTATTAAGCACATTGCTTCTCTTTACAACAGGAGTATAGCCTACCTAGCTGGCATGAAAATGAATCACTGTAAAAGCGTCCTCCATTCACTATTTAAGTGCATAGATTATACAGTGGGGAGAACAAGTATTTGATACACTGCCGATTTTACATTTACATTTACATTTTAGTCATTTAGCAGACGCTCTTACCCAGAGCGACTTACAGTTAGTGCGTACATTATTTTATCGAACCCACAACCCTGGCGTTGCAAACACCATGCTCTACCAACTGAGCTACATCCCCTGCCGGCCAAATCCCTCCCCTACCCTGGACGACGCTGGGCCAATTGTGCGCGCCGCCCCATGGGTCTCCCGGTCGCGGCCGCAGGTTTTCCTACTTACAAAGCATGTAGATGTCACGCCCTGGCTCTGGGGACTCTTAAATGTTGAGCCAGGGTGTGGACTTGTTATGTTTAGTTTTCTATGGGTTTTGTTCTAGATCGTGTATTTCTATGTTGGCCAGGGTGGTTCCCAATCAGAGACAGCTGTAGCTCGTTGTCTCTGATTGGGGACCATACTTAGGCAGCCTGTGTTCACTAGTTTATTGTGGGATCTTGTTCCGAAAGGTTTGTGTTGTAACCTAGGACTTCACGTATCGTTTGGTTTGTTGTTTTGTTCGTGTTGTGTACACTGAATAAAGTATGTACGCTTATCACGCTGCGCCTTGGTCCGCTTCAGTCAACGATCATGACAGAAGATCCCACCAAGAGAGGACCAAGCAGCGTGCCAAACAGGAGAAGTTGGCGATGTCCCAGGTGGGCGAATGGTGGTCTTGGGAGGACATATTCGCGGGCAGAGGGCCATGGGCAAAGATAAATGCCCAGGCAGGAGAGCAGAAATGGCGCCAACCGTGCCGACGACGGACACGCGAGAGGCAACCCCAAGTAATTTTTTGGGGGGGGCACACAGCGTGGACGACGGGGCTGCTGGAGGCAGCTACAGGGCGCATCGGCGATCTAGGAGAGGAGGCCACCAGGTTTGGGGGGCTGGAGGGGTAGTTGGCGGAGCCTAGAGGTAGAGCAGAGCCAACTCCCTGTACTCAGGCTAGGCAGCGTGAGACTGGGCAGGTTCCGGGTTATGTGGAGCCACGTACTGTGCCGCGAGTGTTCCGGCACAGTCCTGTACGTCCTGTGCTAGCACCACGCACGTGTCGTGCTAAGGTGGGCATGCAGCCAGGACGGAGTGTGCCGGCTCAACGCTCGTGGCCTCCAGTACCCCTCCTCGGTCCCGGATATCCTGTGCCAGTGCCACGTGCTGTAGCGCCAGTACGAGTGCACAGCCCTGTACGTCCTGTGCTGATGCCTCACACACAGGGTGTGGAGATAGGCATTCAGCCAGGACGGGTTGTGTCAGCTCTCCGCTCCAGACCTCCAGTCCGCCTCCACAGCCCGGTCCGGCCTGTTCCTGTCCCTCGCACCAAGCCTGTGGTGCGCCTCCACAGCCCGGTCCAGCCTGTTCCTGTCCCTCGCACCAAGCCTGTGGTGCGCGTCGTCAGCCCGGTCCGGCCTGTTCCTGTCCCTCGCACCAAGCCTGTGGTGCGCGTTGTCAGCCCGGTCCGGCCTGTTCCTGTCCCTCGCACCAAGCCTGTGGTGCGCGTCGTCAGGCCGGTCCGGCCCGTTCCTGCTCCCCGCACCAAGCCTGTGGTGCGCGTCGCCACCCCGGTCCGGCCTGCTCCTGTCCCTCGCACCAAGTCTGTGGTGCGCGTCGTCAGCCCGGTCCGGCCCGTTCCTGCTCCCCGCACCAAGCCAGTGGTGCGCGTCGTCAGCCCGGTCCGGCCCGTTCCTGCTCCCCGCACCAAGCCAGTGGTGCGCGTCGTCAGCCCGGTCCGGCCCGTTCCTGCTCCCCGCACCAAGCCAGTGGTGCGTGTCGTCAGTCCGGCACGGTCCGTGCCTGTCCGGCACCGGTCAGCTGCTCCACTCCGGAGCCAGAGCAATCCGCTCCACCGGTGTCCAGTCCAGCTCCGGCCAGCGGGGCCAGACCAGACCAGGGGCGCTACGGGGGGGGTAGAGGGAGAGTGGTGGTCACCCAGTCCCTCCTCTGTTGTGTTTGGTTGGCGCGGTCGCAGTCCGCGCCTTTGGGGGGGGTACTGTCACGCCCTGGCTCTGGGGACTCTTAAATGTTGAGCCAGGGTGTGGACTTGTTATGTTTAGTTTTCTATGGGTTTTGTTCTAGATCGTGTATTTCTATGTTGGCCAGGGTGGTTCCCAATCAGAGACAGCTGTAGCTCGTTGTCTCTGATTGGGGACCATACTTAGGCAGCCTGTGTTCACTAGTTTATTGTGGGATCTTGTTCCGAAAGGTTTGTGTTGTAACCTAGGACTTCACGTATCGTTTGGTTTGTTGTTTTGTTCGTGTTGTGTACACTGAATAAAGTATGTACGCTTATCACGCTGCGCCGTGGTCCGCTTCAGTCAATGATCGTGACAGTAGAGGTCTGTAATTTTTATCATAGGTACACTTCAACTGTGAGAGACGGAATCTAAAACAAAAATCCAGAAAATCACATTGTATGATTTGTAAGTAATTAATTTGCATTTTATTGCATGACATAAGTATTTGATCACCTACCAACCAGTAAGAATTCCGGCTCTCACAGACCTGTTAGTTTTTCTTTAAGAAGCCCACCTGTTCTCCACTCGTTACCTGTATTAACTGCACCTGTTTGAACTCGTTACCTGTATAAAAGATACCTGTCCACACACTCAATCAAACAGACTCCAACCTCTCCACAATGGCCAAGACCAGAGAGCTGTGTAAGGACATCAGGGATAAAATTGTAGACCTGCACAAGGCTGGGATGGGCTACAGGACAATAGGCAAGCAGCTTGGTGAGAAGGCAACAACTGTTGGCGCAATTATTAGAAAATGGAAGAAGTTCAAGATGGTGGTCAATCACCCTCGGTCTGGGGCTCCACGCAAGATATCACCTCGTGGGGCATCAATGATCATGAGGAAGGAGAGGGATCAGCCCAGAACTACACGGCAGGACCTGGTCAATGACCTGAAGAGAGCTGGGACCACAGTCTCAAAGAAAACCATTAGTAACACACTACGCCGTCATGCATTAAAATCCTGCAGCGCACGCAAGGTACCCCTGCTCAAGCCAGCGCATGTCCAGGCCCGTCTGAAGTTTGCCAATGACCATCTGGATGATCCAGAGGAGGAATGGGAGAAGGTCATGTGGTCTGATGAGACAAAAATATAGCTTTTTGGTCTAAACTCCACTCGCCGTGTTTAGAGGAAGAAGAAGGATCAGTACAACCCCAAGAACATCATCCCAACCATGAAGCATGGAGGTGGAAACATCATTCTTTGGGGATGCTTTTCTGCAAAGGGGACAGGACGACTGCACCGTATTGAGGGGAGGATGGATGGGGCCATGTATCGCGAGATGTTGGCCAACCACCTCCTTCCCTCAGTTAGAGCATTGAAGATGGGTCGTGGCTGGTCTTCCAGCATGACAACGACCCGAAACACACAGCCAGGGCAACTAAGGAGTGGCTCCGTAAGAAGCATCTCAAGGTCCTGGAGTGGCCTAGCCAGTCTCCAGACCTGAACCCAATAGAACATCTTTGGAGGGAGCTGAAAGTCCGTATTGCCCAGCGACAGCCCCGAAACCTGAAGGATCTGGAGAAGGTCTGTATGGAGGAGTGGGCCAAAATCCCTGCTGCAGTGTGTGCAAACCTGGTCAAGACCTACAGGAAACGTATGATCTCTGTAATTGCAAACAAAGGTTTCTGTACCAAATATTAAGTTATGTTTTTCTGATGTATCAAATACTTATGTCATGCAATAAAATGCAAATTAATTACTTAAAAATCATACAATGTGATTTTCTGGATTTTTGTTTTAGATTCCGTCTCTCACAGTTGAAGTGTACCAATGATAAAAATTACAGACCTCTACATGCTTTATAAGTAGGAAAACCTGCAAAATCGGCAGTGTATCAAATACTTGTTCTCCCCACTGTATGTATTTTCTTCCGCTGCCCCTGTTGTGACACAGGTGCATGATAATGGTCCATTCTAAATCCAAGCAAATTTCCAAGCAAATAACCTATATTATTTATATTATTTGTATATGAAAAGACAAGATTAAATCAAGAATAGTGTGATGGGTGACTATATTAGCCTATCACTTGTGAATGATGCCCAGCTTAAGGCCAGAAACAGTGCATGCTTTTTTGTGTTTCTTTTTCTAATCATAGTCACACACCTCGTGTAGCCTAGCCCATAGGCCTATATGTTTTGATAAGGTTTGTATCACAAATAAAGTGGCCAAATAACTTCTTAAAATTAAGCACATTAACCACGGGTGTAGAGCCTAACTGGCATACATACACAGCTCGTGAGTTTCAAGTTTGGGGAAGATAATTTTCACCATAAAAATGCACCTTTATAATAAAAGCATTACAGTCATTACCACATTTGCCGTCACTTTTGAGAATGGTATTTTCCTGCTAATGGAACGCCGTGTGTGCATTGCTGCTGTCACGGTTTCGGCCGAGGCTGCTCCTCCTCCTTGCTCGGGCAGGCTTCGGCGGTCGTCGTCCCCGGAGTACTAGCTGCCACCGTTGTATGTTATCGATGTTTGTTTGGTTTTGTCTTCCTGGTTCACCTGTTTCCTGTTAGTGTTAATTATGTTCCTTATAAGTGTCTCGTTTTGTTTGTAGTGAGTTGTGTGTAATTGTTCCGCCTGTCCGTAGGTGCTGGTATTTTGCTCTATTATGTTTAGAGTCCAGACGCACTTTTGCGTATTTCTTGTGCCTTGGAGTATTTTTGCGCACTGTTGCGTAATCGCTCGCCTCCTTGTTTTGTTGAGGCCCTTTTCTTTGTATCGTCGTGTCCTCTAGTAAAGTCTGTTGGAAGTAGCTTCTGTGTCCTGCGCCTGACTCCTACACCACATCCACATCAGCCATTGACAGCTGCGCATATAATGTGAAGAAATAGCCTAGTAGTTTATCAAAATCTTAAGTTAAACGTTCTCATCTGTTGTCAGGCTCATTGCTTAAAACAGTTTTTTTTATGCTAGTGGTTGTTTTAATTTGGGATCTATTGTATCGCACAAATGTCCCAGACTATGTTTCGAATATTTATTTACCGCACAGAATAGAATAGGTCAACTTTTGTACTATGGGGGATAGTAGATTGACATAGACTAGTGCTTTTGTTGTCCGTTAGGCCTACTCATCTTGTTGGCTGACTAAAAGTAAATGTGGACAGTTCTTCCGTTATCTTCAATATGCGCCTCGGAATTGGATAAGGACGCGCGCAGTTGCATCCTCAATGTGTCTGTCTTCATTGTAGCCTGTGAGAAAAACCCGATCACGTAATGGAGAGCCATGTGAGTGAGAGGTGCTT
Organism: Coregonus clupeaformis; assembly: GCF_020615455.1. Lineage (NCBI taxonomy): Eukaryota > Metazoa > Chordata > Actinopteri > Salmoniformes > Salmonidae > Coregonus > Coregonus clupeaformis. The sequence continues at coordinate 31,425 of NW_025535284.1, read as the reverse complement.
CAGCACTCAGTCGGGAGAAGGGAATTATAATATTCAGCCCAAGGGCACAACGGCCACTGGCCGCAAAAGGCATGGATTTTTTAAGGGGCCATTACGTGCACACAAAGGGGATACAGGCGGGAAATTTGAGGCATTATTAAGTGCTTGTCAAATTGTGAATGAGAGACTAATGAAGTGTGTACAGCCTGCACATGAAACAAAGAGCTCATGCCTTTCATGCAACTTTTTTCATATCCTCATTAGAGTCGCATCATGCAGCCTTAGAATGTATTAAAAATCAAAACATATAGCCCAACATTTGTATCACAACTGAAGTTACATAAATAAATCTAAATTAAGCATAGAGGAGTACCTGTTTCTTTCTTAACCGCTCAACACAGAATAGCCGCATGTGCGCATTTCCTCAAATCGTTTGGAGAAAATATCCTTTCTATTTTATTCAGCTATGTTCAATTGTATTCTTCATACTATAAAATAATGTAAAATAATGCCACGGAATTCTAAGAAAATCTTGTCTGCTAAATGAACTAGTGTAGCCCACAGCCATATGGCAAAGCCAGATCAGGGCCTAACATAAGGACAACTCTCAGTATGCTATTCTGTTCTTCTGAAATAGACCTGTTCTTCTTTAGACCTGTCTAAAAGAAATAATGGATTTATTTTGATCCTGTAGCCTATATTACATGGATTTATTAGACTTTTTTAAATGTAGATGTTCCAAAGGTCTGCATCAGTGGCTTATAGGCTATGTGTGGAAGCCAGGAGATGCGAAATGTGTTTATGTTAATTAATGGTCAATTACCGTGAGACCGGCAGTTATTTGCTTAACAATTGCTGGCTGACAAAATTTCATGACCGCCATAGACCTACATGCCACTGGCATTAAACAAACCCTGTGTGTCCATGTATGCTGATGATTCAACCATATACATGTCAGCAACCACAGCTAATGAAGTCACTGAAACCCTTAACAAGGAGTTGCAGTCAGTTTTGAAATGCGTGGCCTGTAATAAACTGGTCCTGAACATCTCTAAAACTAAGAGCATTGTATTTGGTACAAATCATTCACTAAGCTCTAGAACTCAGCTGAATCTGGTAATGAATGCTGTGGCTGTTGAACAAGTTGAAGAGACTAAATTACTTGGTGTTACCTTAGATTGTAAACTGTCATGGTCAAAACATATAGATTAAATGGTTGTAAAGATGGAGAGAGGTCTGTCCATAATAAAGAGATGTTCTGCTTTTTTGACACCACACTTCACAAAGCAAGTCCTGCATGCTCTAGTTTCGTCTTATCTTGACCATTGTCCAGCCATGTGGTCAAGTGCTGCTAAGAAATACCTAGTTAAGCTGCAGCTGGCCCAGAACAGAGCACCACATCTTGCTCTTCATTGTAATCAGAAGGCTAATATAAATACTATGCATGCCAGTCTCTCTTGGCTAAGAATTGAGGAGAGACTGACTGCATCACCTCTTTTTTATAAACATTTTTTACATAGTCAACTTACGCACAGCTCTGACACACACACTTACCCCACCAGACATGCCACCAGGGGTCTTTTCAAAGTCCCCAAATACAGAACAAATTCAAGAAAGTGTACAGTATTATATAGAGCCATTATTGCATGGAACTCCCTTCCATCTCATATTGCTCAAATTAGCAGCAAACCTGTTTTCAAAAACAGATAAAACAACACCTCACGGTACAACGCCTCTCCCCTATTTGAGCTAGATATTTTGTGTGTATGTATTGATATGTAGGCTATGTGTCGTTTTTAAATGTATGTAGTTCTGTCCTTGAGCTGTTCTTGTCTCTTAATGTTCTGTATTATGTCATTTTTCATGTTCTGTGTGGACACCAGGAAGAGTAGCTGCGGCTTTCGCAACAGCTATTGGGGATCCTAATAAAATACCCCCCCAAAAAAAAATACAGTCACAGCTAATTACATCTGAATGAAAGTAACACTACCCCCTTCTCCCCCGCTCTACTTATTGTTGAAAGTTGAATCACAAATTGTGGCTGATTTTTGAACCCCAGCTCTCAAGCATGAATAACTGCAACTGTCATATTTCTCGGCCAACAGAAGTGGACGAAGTAGTTGCCCAGAAATGTCCCCATAAGAGAGAATAAAAGCACACAGTGATGTTGTTAATATGTTGTATAACCTTTACAGACTGTGTTATAGGATGTCTCAGATGATGACTATTTCAGCACTGGTGTTATGCCATGACAAATAATCTGACACATCTATCCCAAGGTCATTCGTCATCTATTAAAGCCCAGTGAATCATAGTCCTATTCCAGCTGACTATTCCTCAATGAGGAACGGAGTGGCTGAACACACGATGGATCAGCTACGAAACTAATACAAAAATGTTTACTTGAACATTTTAAGAGTAAGAGTGGAGAATTTCACTACTTTGAATTATATATGATCAAAGTGGACCACTTTTCTCACAACTGGTTCCCCAGGGGCCCAGCATGAAGGAACATGGTTTTCTGAGTGGATGGATAGAGCCATAAGCAGAATGGAAGCAGCAACACCTTGCCAGCTAGCTAACATAATAAGTCTGCTGCTTTTGTTGTAGCGTAGCTCCATCATTCCCACCTGAGGCTTGATTAAATTCCTGTCTGAGCTCTGCCTTGCCACTCCCTGGTTCTGTCTGCCAAGACACAGTAGCACTATCTTATAAAATACTTTGTTGTCATTATGGGGATAGCTAGTATTTACCGTGAGCAGTGGAGATTAAATTGCTAAACATGTTGTAGGCTTAGCATGTTGTGCATTTTTCATGACTGGGAATTGTCTTTTATGCTATAAAAAATACTTGTCATTATGGGGTTCGTATACCATTCACTGTGGAGAATAAAGTGCTAAACATTTTACACGTTGTTAGGCTATGCATGATTTCCATTTTTCATGAGTGGGAATTGTCTTTGTCTTATTATGGCGAGGGACTGTAGCCAAGTATAGTGCATTAGATTGGGATAGGTCAGAGTGGGGGGTAAGCAGTATTGAAATGAAAGTGAGTGGCTACTGGGCCTTCCTAACCAGTTGCCGTGGTAATGTAACTCTTGGTGACACCAAGGGCTCAAAGTGTCACCATGACATTGGGACAGAAGTGCGCTAATGGATTGGAGTGATGCTGGCTAGGGATTGGATGGGAGGCGAGGCGGTTTTAAACTCTTGTCCTGTATAGTTAAATGTGGACATGGGGAGAAAATCGTTGTTGTCGCTAATGGTGGCAGCTACGTGCTTCAGTGTCGGATAAAAATATATTTCAATTTGGAGCCCCCGTGGCAGGGTAGCTCACTATGGCTGTATAGGCCACTGGTCTGAAATCAGTGTCAAAGACGATAAGGGTAGGAACAACTCTCCGTAATCTGATTAACGTCTTGAGGCAAGGTTTCATTAGAGGGAAAGTTACAACTCTTTCTGTGCTAATAAATTAGATTAAAAGCTGAAGTCGGCCGAAATAATTTTCATTCGAGTTTTTAAAGCATGCCGTTTCACTGACTGACTTACTTGAGCGCTCGTGTAATTATTTCTCCCAGAGAAAAAGAGCTGTCACCATCTCAACTCCAGCTCACCGCAGATGACTGCCGCGGTTGGAAAAGCCCACTAATTTTCCACCCGAGACACATAAGGCCATTACACAGCAGCAATTTAGACATAAATGATAGACCAAGGCTAACCAAGAGCATTTCAATATCTCACAGACAGACCCAGCCCTATCACCATCACCAGAGCATAGAATTGGCTGAATTGAGTAGAATACAACGTAATGCACTGTAACAGGCCCTTAGGAGGTGATTTCAACCATCCGTTAAACTACCGGGACAGCGTTTCACAACAGTCAACACCATACAGTATTGAACGTATCATGAGATGTTGCCGCTTCATAGTTCCAAGAACGTTTTCGGTTATATTAGTTTGATTTCAGTAGGGCTCTACACGCTAGGTTGTCAACTTCTCGTCAACATCAACATCTTGCAGGCACACCAACAATGCGCCACAAATAGCACCCTAGTCCCTATGTAGTGCACTACTTTTGACCAGGGCCCATCATAATTAGTGCACTATGAATGGAATAGGGTGCCATTTGGGATGCATCCAAAGTCTTGTGAGATGGAAGATGAAAGTGGCATGCTGTGTTGGGCATCTGGAGATGGGGAAGTGTGCCTGACAGCATGGCCTGCCCACACATGGGCCTCTCTGCGCTGCGGTTGTGCAACATGCCCTACTTACTGACTGGAACATTTCCTGCCCCTTGGGGCCCGGATTGTTCAGGGAGGCAAACTGAGTCATGGGACCGACACCCCCACCTATCCCGATCTCCCCCCTGAGCCCACACACAGCCCCTCCAGGGCCAAAGGGGAGTTTCAGCCTGAGCTACTCTCCAAGCAAGCAGAGTGTGACCAGGATTTTTCAACTCAGTGGAGCTCTGGAGCCTTCAACCACAAGAGGCTCTGCTCTTAAATTCCAACCGTACATACATAATACAAAAGATGTGTGGGTGCCCAGACTTGATTAGGGGCCTTTTCCAATGCTATTCTTATATAAACAAAACAATCTATTTTCTGCAGTGTCATCTAGTGTAAGGTCCCAGATTTGGGAGTCTAAGTCAGTGCCATAGTAGTATTGCCTGGCTACCCAGACTCCTTGCTCTGGCCAAACCCTACGCCATGCCACGCCATGCCCACCACAGAGGTTAGTTTATTTTCCACAATGAGTCTGGATCCTAGTACCTCCACTACCCTTCACTGAATGTGAACACATTCGTGGCCATCTGATTGGTCCAGAAACTGATGGGTTGGGCCAGAGCCAGAACACACGTGGGTTTGATACTCTGGTTTGAGACAATCGCTGATGACATTGTTTTGTACAACACCCCTCGTCACCACAAATGACCCCAACCCTGGTAGACTAGTCTAGACCTGTTCTGGCCTGTGTCTCTAAGGCTTTTTCAGACTGTGACGATTCACCATGTCTGTCTGCTTTTATTCAGACCACGTCACACACAGAGCTCCTTAGATTGCTCTGTCAAGTGGCAAGTTATGAAGGCTCTGTAGCCTTCGCTCATTGTGATCACCCCAGCTCAGACTGTAAAGAGAAGTTCCGTCACGACAGATCTGACAGGACAGGGATGACAAGACTGGAAAACAGAAAGATGGACTGACTGAGCAGGTACCATGTCAGACGTTCACCTGCAACAGTCACAGACACTTCACGCTGGTGCCCCCTAAAGACTTTCTCTTCTAGTCTCTTTCTTTGACAACATTGTTTGTGTCCATGAATGATAGCATAATTTATCTTTCATGTACTGCATTCACATTTCCTTTGAAGGGTCTACACACATTGGGACCTCAAATAAATTATTGCTCACTTTTGCTCCTAAGGATCCCTCAGAACGAGTACATTATAATGGACATGCATGTCAAAGAGCCCCATGATGAAGTGAAATGCATGGTGGGATGCTGCCACTGAGAATAAAGGGCCTAACATGAAATCCATATGCTTAACATGCTTTTGCATAAGTCATGCATTGATAACAATGGGACAAGTTATGCCCATGGATCTTATGTTAGGATTCAACCCAGAGCGATAATGCATTCTACTGCTAATACCCCGTCTTACATATTGGTGTGAAAGAGGAGGCACAGTTATACACTTTAACTTGCCTTGTCTATGCAGAAAATACCAGGGAGATTGTAATGCAAGAGGGCCTCGTTTGCATTAGAACATATTTTTTTTGCATCGTAGCTCAAAATTATTAAAGACCCAATACTTATTTTTCTACGGTCAGCAATTTGTGAAGAATATGCACTAAAGGCACTCCAACAATAGATGTCCTTATGTGCAGTGGGAGTGGGAGAATGTGGTCAGGAGCAAGTGGGCACTTGAACAGGATACTGCTGCAGAGTACCACTCTACATATTCTATGACAAGGTTATTAAAGGGGCAATCTGGGATTGGTATATCCATTTTTTGACTTTTAAAATAATGATACACTACATGACGAAAAGTATGTGGACACTTGCTCGTCCCCCCTTTGCTGCTATAACAGTCTCCACTCTTCTGGGAAGGCTTTCCACTAGATGTTGGAACATTGCTGCGGGGGCTTGCTTCCATTCAGCCACAAGAGCATTAGTGAGGTCGGGCACTGATGTTGGGCGATTAGGCCTGGCTCGCAGTCGGCGTTCCAATTCATCCCAAAGGTGTTCGATGGGGTTGAGGTCAGGGCTCTGTGCAGGCCAGTCAAATTCTTCCACACCGATCTCGACAAACCGTTTCTGTATGGACCTCGCTTTGTGCACGGGGGCATCGTCATGATGAAACAGGAAAGGGCCTTCCCCAAACTGTTGCCACAAAGTTGGAAGCACAGAATCGTCTAGAATGTCAATGGTATGCAGTATGTAGCGTTAAGATTTACCTTCACTGGAACTAAGGGGCCTAGCCCAAACCATGAAAAACAACCCCAGACCATTATTCCTCCTCCACCAAACTTTACAGTTAGCACTATGCATTCGGGCTATGCATTCGGGCAGGTAGCGTTCTCCTGGCATCCGCCAAACCCAGATTTGTCCATCGGAATGCCAGATGGTGAAGTGTGATTCATCACTCCAGAGAACTCGTTTCCACTGCTCCAGAGTCCAATGGCGGTGAGCTTTATACCACTCCAGCCGACGCTAGGCATTGTGCATGGTGATCTTAGGCTTGTGTGTGGCTGCTCGGCCATGGAAAACCAATTTCATGAAGCTCCTGACGAACAGTTCTTGTGGTGAGGTTGCTTCCAGAGGCAGTTTGGAACTCGGTAGTAAGTGTTACAACCGAGGACAGACTATTTTTACGCGCTATGCGCTTCAACACTCGGCGGTCCCATTCCGTGAGCTTGTGTGGCCGACGACTTGGTGGTTGAGCCTTTGTTGCTCTTAGTTGTTTCCACTTCACAATAACAGCACTTACAGTTGACCGGGGCAGCTCTAGCAGGGCAGAAATTTGACTAACTGACTTATTGGAAAGGTGGCATCCTATGATGGTGCTACGTTGAAAGTCACTGAGCTCTTCAGTACGGGCCATTCTTCTGCCAATGTTTGTCTATGGAGATTGCATGGTTGTGTGCTTGATGTTATACACCTGTCAGCAACGGGTGTGGCTGAAATAGCCGAATCCACTAATTTGAAGTGGTGTCCACATACTTTCGTACATATAGTGTATATAGGCCCCATCCCTTAGCTGTTTACAAGAATGTGACGGTGGACCACTTTATTGTTGTTTGTTAAAGTTATCTTTCCCTACTTTGGCTTTCTTTTTTTACTGCTCTCTCTTATCAGTATAACTGCCATTTTTTTGTGGAAAGAATATAGGCAATTCTGAATCCTCCAGAATTCACTATAACCTCTGTTCTGTGATGTCCCTCTTTTTGTTGGATTACTTATGCTTATAAGAACTGAGGTCAGGGAATTTGATATAGTTTAATTGAACTTTACTTAGAGTACGCTGGCAGTACATGGTTATTCACAAGGCTTCCTAGCACAACTATCGGTCCCGTGTAGAACATGGAACTGGAATATTTCTGTACAAATACACGGACTGGATTACGGAATAATGTTCACAACATTACATGTACAACATACATTTATTTTCTGTACTTGTGCTCTTATAAATATTCATTTTGAATATCGGCCTGCATTATTTGCATGCTTTTTATGTAGAAGAAATTCTCATGCAAACACAAAAACTAATCCGCTCTCAATTGTCTTTAATGCGACCGTGTGTTGCGCAAACACAGCGTGTGTATTATTGATGCAACGCAGCTGGAGAAAGGGGCTCTAGCACAAGCCTGTCTCTCTTGTCACACTGCACTCAGTCTGCATTCATTCACACAGGCACGAGGCTTGCAATTCCCCCGAGCAGTCTTTAAAGGCCGAGTGCAGTCAAAAACGTGATTTTCCTGTGTTTTATATATATTTCAATACTATATGGTTGGAATAATATTGTGAAATGGTGAAAATCATGATAATGCCATTTTAGTATAAGACCTGTTTGAAAAGACCGCCTGAAAGCTGTCTACTGACACACAGATACACACCCAGAGGTGTCATGCCCATAGGGGCCACAAGGGCACGTGCCCCCTCAGATTTGTCCTGTTTTTTATTTTTCAAACGTTAAATTAATTACTCAATTTAATTGTATTTCTCTTTATCATAATTATTTATTTTTTAAAAGATCTGCCAGCGGTATTTTGCGGAGGGGGCACACACATAAAGAGGTATGCTTAGATAACCCATGCAGAAAAATATACATAGTTTTTACATAGAATTAGGCATAATGATTATTGCTCTAGATTGCAGGAAAATGCTGTTTCAGGTGTTTGAAAAATGCACCCTTGGATACCCCACCCAAAGTGCTAGAAGCCGGAATTCAGCACACGTAACGTACACCACTCAAACTGCCTTAAAGCATCTTAGACACATACTCACAGACTTCTAACCACTCATGGTGAATGGATACACACCACTCAAAGGGCTGTGTGGCTGTTTTTATATATCGGTTATGTCATCTAAGATGCTGCCGGATCAAGCCAGTACAGCTCACGTGGAGTATCTTTTTTCCTTTGAACATCTTGAATAGCTACTACGTCTCTGCATCTAATGTGCATCTACCATCTGATGTTACAGGTATCGAATTACGAAGAAGGGGCCCTCTAAAAGTTTCATAAGCTTCAATGCAGTCCGTGACAGCAGGCAGAGGGGATTCGATGAGTCGACGTCGATGCAGTCGTTATCTCTGTTTCATATATATTTCAATACTATATGGTTGGAATAATATTGTGAAATTGTGAAAATCATGATAATGCCATTTTAGTGTAAGACCTGTTTGAAAAGACTGCCTGAAAATTAATCCTGTTGCGGTAGGATAGAGTTTTGGCCTGCCTGGTGACATCACCAGGCGGTAAATTAGTTAATAGACCAATAAGAAAGAGTTCCAAACCTCTGCCAATAACAGCTAGTTTACGGTTTTCCCCTCCCTACTCAGACCACTCCTAGACAGTCCTAGCAGTATTCTTGCTTGAGAAATTGCTCTTTGCTAAGAAGCTATTTTTGTTTCTTTATGACCATTTTAATTGAAAACAATCACAGTACGTTGATTTTATTGAGATATAAACGGCTGCATTGGACCTTTAAAACAAACACACACACAAATGCAAGTCATCCTGCTGCACAGCTGTCTACTGACACACAGATACACACCCAGAGGTGTCATGCCCATAGGGGCCACAAGGGCACGTGCCCCCTCAGATTTGTCATGTTTTACTAATTTTAAACGTTAAATTAATTACTCAATTTAATTGTATTTATCTTTATCATAATTATTTATTTATTTTTAAAGATCTATCAGCGGTATTTTGCGGAGGGGGCACACACATAAAGAGGTATGCTTAGATAACCCATGCAGAAAAATATACATTGTTTTTACATAGAATTAGGCATAATGATTATTGCTCTAGATTGCAGGAAAATGCTGTTTCAGGTGTTTGAAAAATGCACCCTCGGATACACCACCCAAAGTGCTAGAAGCCGGAATTCAGCACATGTAACGTACACCACTCAAACTGCCTTAAAGCGTCTTAGACACATACTCACAGACTTCTAACCACTCATGGTGAATGGATACACACCACTCAAACGGCTGTGTGGCTGTTTTTATACATCGGTTATGTCATCTAAGATGCTGCCGGATCAAGCCAGTACAGCTCACGTGGAGTATCTTTTTTCCTTTGAACATCTTGAATAGCTACTACGTCTCTGCATCTAATGTGCATCTACCATCTGATGTTACAGGTATCGAATTACGAAGAAAGGGCCCTCTAAAAGTTTCATAAGCTTCAATGCAGTCCGTGACAGCAGGCAGAGGGGATTCGACGAGTCGACGTCGATGCAGTCGTTATCTCTGGGATGGCATTTTCCGACCTAACTGGCAATAGGTCATGTAGTTCCCCAATGTGTTTCCCTGCTCATCCAGTCCCATAAACAACAGTTCCCGCCGGCAGCTTTGTTATGTCCTCTCTGCACTTAATTAGAGATGTCCTCATCCTTCCCCGCTGCCTGCTCAAAGTCATGTCACACTAGGCTATCAACTTTTTTGAAGTAATGGTATACTGTTGTGTATCACAATACTATTGTACAGTATTAGGATCTGTTTACCAGTTGGTTGTGTAACTTTGTTCTTTGGAAGATTCCTTACCAAAGCAAACATTCTTATCCAGAGCTCATGAATCCCAAACACTGATCCCAAAGCAAAGTGTCTGTCTGTCTGTCTGTTTGTCTCTCTGTCTGTCTGTTCCTTACCTTGAGGTTGTGTCTGTGAGCAGCGTCCAGGACGGCCGGCACCAGGTCCTCTGTGGGCTCCCCGTTGTCATCGGCCAGGCCTGGAGGATACCAAGACAGCACCAGCACCCCTAGACCACACAGGAGAAGTCTCTCTCAGTCTCCACACAGGACCTTTCAGGTTGGCTATACCACACACATAGAAATACAATTACTAGAATGGGGAAATAAAACGACTAGAAAGGGAAAAGCCCCTCATAGCATGGCAATTTTACAATACACTCAATATGGCTGCTGGTCCACTTATCACAGAATATTGACTTCAATGGGATTGTCCAATCTAGTCATTCTATTTCAATGACCACACATCTCTGATACCCAATTCTGAACCTCATGATCTCTCTGTTACATCCTTTTAAGTCTTATTGGTCAGTGTGATGTTGACACTGATATATGTGATTGTTGCCTAAGGGTTCCAGATTGGCTTGAAGGACTTATTGATGTGATCGCTGCCAGTTGTAGGCCTACAATAGGATCTCTATGGGCCAACATCTCTCAAGAGTTCCACTGACTTGAATGACTAACTTTGATGCATATAGGCTATATATTCTGCCAGATGTATATGGCTATGGCTCATTTGGAATACATTGCTTGCATTGCACATTGCTCGTGCTGTCTGTCTCCCTTATTCCAACAGACAACCATTCTACTGTATCTTTAGACAGCATAAGTGATGCCTCATATCTGACTCATGAAACATGCCTTTGCCTTCCTACATGCAGTGAATCTTCAGACACTCTGTTTTAATAAAAATAAGAGTGAGTATCTTTCAGTACACGCATGAGGAATTCTTGTCCACACCCTGATCGAGGGGAATATCAAATACTGTTTCTGTCAAGCAGCCAGCACAGCAGGCCACTGGCACACACAGTATGCATGCAGCTAATTGATCAAGTCACATCCACTTTGGTCACAAGCTGTGTGGAATATTTGATTACAATTTCTAAAAAGCCATGGCCGCGTGTATTAAAAAGTTATGGCCGCACTATTCATTTTATTAATGGGCTCCTCGCGGAGTGGTATCAGTCACCACTGCGAGCAGGATGCTATTTGGAATTTTTGGTGGGTCTTTGTGCCAGTGGCTTTAATTAGATGGACTCTTTTTAACTAAGCACATTCAGTTGGCCTTTCCTTGTTCCATCTGTCACAGCGTTCGGTTTAGGTGGAAGGGAGGCGAAAGATAGGGGAAGGGACGATCATATTAGCATGGCTCGATTGGCTGTCTCATCAATAATTTTTCAACACTTGTTTTCACACCCAACTCTAAGGCATCATCACTCCCATTTTGGTCAATAAAAGTAGCTTACTTTTTTCGTTTAAAACATAGGCTACTTATTTCAGCGCTGACCTTTACTGATAAGACTTAAGGACTCCTACTGACCAAGGATTTTCAATAGCTTTTCAGAGTAAAAAGGGGACTTGCTATTCGCCCGCTAGGCCTACTTCTGACTATCAACTTTGTATGTTCGATATAAGTGAAATACAGATAAGCAGTAAATACATATTATTCAAGTGTTCAATTGTTAACGTTCAAGATTGCTTGGAAGTGGATGTCAAGACAAACACCGTTCTAAAAGGCTGCTGGTGGGCTTAGGTGAGCGTGCGGAGCTGTCCACTGCATTGGTGCTGAAATAAACCGGCAAAGTGCAATAGAAGCAGCTGTGCTCAAAGTAGAACAAAATGTTAAAACTTTAAAGTTAACTTGACAGGTACTGCAGAAGCAAAACTAATACGAATGTTAAAACTTGTTTGTATGTTTCAGTATAGAATAACCACTGCACCTTTGCACTCTACCTGCTGCAGCGGCTCCAATCTGCTCCATGTGTGACTCCAATACATCCGGATCTCTCGAGCTGTACGGACCGAGCTCAGGATAGAAACTGGAGCCGATGTCCTCCGGCGGCATATGCCTCCCTTTCGGGTAACTGGCGGCGATTTTGGGGTCCCAATGTGGCACGAGGACATGGTCCCAGTGCATGTATTTCCCATCCATCAACGGGTTCCCGTACCACACGCTGTAAAATATGTGGACGTCGTAAAATATGATTCCTTCAGGTCCAGAGTTTGATAAAACTACTTTGGCGCGCACCTGCCCCGGGGAGGAGACGGCGTCTTGGGACACCGAGCGCCGGTCCATCCTTCCTCCAATCATCGGCAGGAGGCCCAACCCTGGGGCCAGGTCCGAGAACCCATCGCTGGGCTTCAGAGTTCTCAAACCCATCATGGTTCCGAAAACGAAGAGTGTAAATAAGAACAGAGCTATGCACGCTTTCTTCCGCAGCCTGGCCATTGCGGAACGATTGTCTCGCAGAGGCGATTCCTGCTGGAGTGAACGGGGGTGGGTGGTCGGCTAAAGTCACGGAGCCGGCGGTGTGCATAAGACTTTTTCCAAAAGTCGTTGAGCCTATAGGCAGTATACTGTAACAGTTAGCCTATCTTACAAGTTCACCTACTTCACCCTAGAAAAGTCTACAATGCAGGCATTCATATAGACTATTCATAAATGCAGTCGCTGTCGGAACGCAGAACATTTATAACTTTATGATTAATAGCCTAACTATTAGCCTACATGATTGCGGATGAAGCCTAATGGTCGCGTTTCATGACGCAGTGGAATCTGGCATTGCATTTAGATCTCAGTGATGTGAAATAATGTTTTCCTTTGTCAGGTTCTCATGCAGTGTTAACTTGCTCAATTAAATCAGTTTACAGAATATCATTGTCTTAAAGAGCGCACTTTACCTTGTTGTAGTGGAGAATGTGAAATAAGAATGCATGGCACATTTTGATTAGTGTTCCCCAATTGCAATGATGAAGGCTATACCACCATCTGATTATATGAGCTCTTGGAGAAAATATCCACATTTCGAGTTAAGAATAGCCTCCATGTCAAGCGATCAAATCTCTCCGATATCTTTCTATCGTTTATAGGTTACGGTCAGATGTCGGCTCCTGATGGCTGAATTGTCGCCACCCTGTTACACTATTTAGCTTTTCGCTGCTACGCTATTTCGCTTTTCGCTGCTGGCTCGATGTATCTCCTACCCAATGCTTTACATTAGGCTCGCAAGTAAACCCACCTAGTAACACCAACGAAAACGTTCTAAATTCAATGCAACACGATCCTGGACGTGCACGCTCCGTGGTCGCTGTCCATGGTAACAATTCGCAATCAGCGATGGCTGCTTTTTACCGTCAATGTTTTGCTACATGGAGGCGGAGCTTTTGCAGTCAGGGTATTATACCGAGATTTATTTTCCATTATGTTTGGTGCAAGGGGACTGATGGATGGCAACTATAGGCTATGCATGTACCTATACAAAGTAGGATATTGGAGCCTTATTGATGATGACAATAGACTGTAAGTTACATACAACCAGGGTTGCAAAGTTGCAGGTCTACTAAGCTAATGAGCTATTTGATTTTGAATTTTAAGACCCCTTGAAGTATGAAAAAAAATACATTCAAAACATTATTTTATACAAAATTAGGTTTTTGGCCTTACTGCTATTAGCCCATACAAAAGCATTGAATAACATATGCACTACATGAAACGACAGATAATCCCCCCAAAAAATCTAAAGGAAGTTTGTTCTGAAGTGTCTGTCCTATATCTGAAAGATCAGGAAAAAAAAAATTTTTCTTTACATGTATTTAACCCTTTATTTTTTGGCACTAAACAGTCTCCATATATACTTCCATTCATTTTTTTCAACTGGTAGGGGGGACCTTCAGATCAGTCTTGTGAGGCCTGTGGGCATAGTTTGTAAACCAAACCGTTCTGAAGCTACAGACGATTTTGTGAGAGGACCAATTTTTCGGGATGTCTCATGGTCTGTCAAACAACGCTCTTTTTGTATTATGCTAATTAGATTTCCGCAGGGGCGCAGACACCGACTCTAGGGTTTTAATAAGATCTCACTCACACACACACAGTATGAACTCATTAGTTCATTGGCATATTTCTAACCTTCGTGAAAGGGAAAAAGCTCGAGGGTGTCTGTCACATCGTTTCAACATCCTCATCAGCGGCCGTAAGTCTACCTACAAAGGGTGAACCGAAGCGCAGCGGTCAGCGTCAGTACGTCAGGTGTCAAATAAGGGCACATAAGAGTAGGCATAGGAAACAAGAGCTGTGCATAACTCATAGGGACTGATGCTTGTTTGTTTGCTTTTGTTCGTTGTTTTGCAAAACTTCAAACGCATCATCACAACTTGACTTTCCTGAACTATTTGTGTATTGATATTGTAAAAAGCAGATTTAGGACTACTGTATCCTATTGCATAAAGCCGACTGTAGAACAGTTTTACAAGACTGTTTATTAAGTAAGCTACGGTTCCATGTATAACACTTTTGGGTTCCATGTAGAACCCTCTGTGTAAATTTTTTTTTACATAGAACCCAAAGGGGTTCTACCTGAAACCAAAAAAGGTTATTCAAAGGGTTGTCCTATGGGGACAGCCGAATAACCCTTTTATGTTTTAGATAGCACCTAAGAGTGTAATCTCTCGTGGGAGCATTTTACTTCTGGGTAACCGAGATTAGAACATAAGCATTTCGCTACACCCGCAATAACATCTGCTAAATATGTGTATGCGACCAATACAATTTGATTTGATTTGGTTTTGAGATTACTGAGTGTAATACCAACTGCATAGCATTATTTCAGTCTTCAGGTTTTGATCATCCCAGACTTAATCTCATCAAGCATCATGGTAGGGTATTCCCTCCCAGTGCATCTGATCATTTTGGAAAGTCAACCTACACACTGTTTTCGTTTTAATGGTGGGCGGCGGCCTTGTGTATAACCAAAGTGTATTGTGTGCAATTACCATATTATTTCAACAATTCCAGATGGAAAACCTTATCTGTATTGTGGAAGAACTATACTGGCCTCTAGTGGTAGATTATATTTGTCTCACTCTGTGCGTCATTAGCATGAACATCCAGCATAGAATGCTGAACTCTAGAAAATCTCAACCAACTCAAGGACGAAATCTTCACCCTCCTTTATACCGGGGCATTTCAATAGGAGAAATGTGAATGGATCTTTTCCTCTTTTTTAACTATGCCTTGGTAGGCCTGTATATGTGTACATTTGGCTTTGTCAGTAGCCTACACCAGGGTTACCCAAACCCGTCCTGTTCCCTATGGTGTCATAGTTAGCTAGCTGAATAAAGTGGGTTGAGTCTATTCCTTTAAACACTGAACCGCTGTGGTTCACAACAATTCTGATTTCTAAAGGTGGAAGTTGGTAGAGTTTTTGTTCGGGTGGTTCAGTGAAACAATTATAGTTGTTAGAAGTAGAAGTTTTTGGTGAGGGAGGCCCTGCTCTCTACTCTCCCAGATGTGATGTTTAGTTCATTTCATTCCGATCTCCTCTGCATTATTGTAGCCATTTGCTACAGCCTGTCAACTATGCCTCTGCCTATCCCTGTTCTCTCCTCTCTGCACAGGCTACACAAACGCCCCACACCGCGTGGCTGCTGCCTCTCTAACCTGGTGGTCCCTGCACGCACCCCACACCTGGAGTTCCAGGTCTCAGGCAGCCTCTGGAACTGCCGTTCTGCTGCCAACAAAGCTGACTTCATCCCAGCCTATGCTAATCTCCAGTCCCTCGACTTCCTGGTGCTGACGGAAACATGGATTACCACTGAAAACACTGCTACTCCTACTGCTCTCTCCTCGTCTGACCATGTGTTCTCGCATACCCCGAGAGCATCTGGTCAGAGGGGTGGTGGCACAGGAATCCTCATCTCTCCCAAGTGGACATTCTCAATTTTTCCCCTAACCCATCTGTCTATCTCCTCATTTGAATTCCATGCTGTCACAGTCACTAGCCCATTTAAGCTTAATATCCTTGTCATCTATCGCCCTCCAGGTTCCCTTGGAGAGTTCATCAATGAGCTTGACGCCTTGATAAGTTCCTTTCCTGAGGATGGCTCACCCCTCACAGTTTTGGGGGATTTCAACCTCCCTGTCCACATTTGACTCATTTCTCTCTGCCTCCTTCTTTCCACTTCTCTCCTCTTTTGACCTCACCCTCTCACCGTCCCCCCCTACTCACAAGGCAGGCAATACGCTTGACCTCATCTTTACTAGATGCTGCTCTTCTACTAATCTCACTGCAACTCCCCTCCATGTCTCCGACCACTACTTTGTTTCCTTTTCTCTCTCGCTCTCCTCCCACACTACTCACTCTGCCCCTACACAGATGGTAATGCGCCGCCGCAACCTTCGCTCTCTCTCTCCCACTACTCTCTCCTCTTCCATCCTATCATCTCTTCCCTCTGCTCAATCCTTCTCCCTCCAATCTCCTGATTCTGCCTCCTCAACCCTCCTCTCCTCCCTTTCTGCATCCTTTGACTCTCTGTGTCCCTATCCTCCCGGCCGGCTCGGTCCTCCCCTCCAGCTCCGTGGCTTGATGACTCATTGCGAGCTCACAGAACAGAGCTCCGGGCAGCGGAGCGGAAATGGAAGAAAACTAAACTCCCTGCCGACCTGGCATCTTTTCACTCCCTCCTCTCTACATTTTCTTCATCTGTTTCTGCTGCTAAGGCCACTTTCTACCACTCTAAATTCCAAGCATCTGCCTCTAACCCTAGGAAGCTCTTTGCCACATTTTCCTCCCTCCTGAATCCTCCCCCCCCACCCCCCTCCTCTCTCTGTGGATGACTTCGTCAACCACTTTGAAAAGAAGGTTGACGACATTCGATCCTCGTTTGTTAAGTCTAATGACACTGCTGGTCCTACTCACACTGCCCTACCCTATGCTTTGACTTCTTTCTCCCCTCTCTCTCCAGATAAAATCCTGCGACTTGTGACTGCAGGCCGCCCAACAACCTGCCCGCTTGACCCCATCCCCTCCTCTCTTCTCCAGACCATCTCCGGTGACCTTCTCCCCTACCTCACCTCGCTGATCAACTCATCCTTGACCGCTGGCCATGTCCCCTCCGTCTTCAAGAGAGCGAGAGTTGCTCCCCTTCTCAAAAAACCAACACTCGATCCCACTGATGTCAACAACTACAGACCAGTATCCCTTCTTTCTTTTCTTTCCAAAACTATTGAGCGTGCCGTCTTTAGCCAACTCTCTTGCTATCTCTCTCAGAATTACCTTCTTGATCCAAACCAGTCAGGTTTCAGGACTGGTCATTCAACTGAGACTGCTCTTCTCTGTGTCACGGAGGCTCTCCGCACTGCTAAAGCTAACTCTCTCTCCTCTGCTCTTGTCCTTCTAGACCTGTCTGCTGCCTTTGATACTGTGAACCATCAGATCCTCCTCTCCACCCTCTCCGAGCTGGGCATCTCCGGCGCGGCTCACTCCTGGATTGCGTCCTACCTGACCGGTCGCTCCCTACCAAGTGGCGTGGCGAGAAGCTGTCTCCGCACCACGTGCTCTCACCACTGGTGTCCCCCAGGGCTCAGTTCTAGGCCCTCTCCTTTTCTCCCTATACACCAAGTCACTTGGCTCTGTCATATCCTCACATGGCCTCTCCTATCATTGCTACGCTGACGATACACAACTAATCTTCTCCTTTCCCCCTTCTGATAACCAGGTGGCGAATCGCATCTCTGCATGTCTGGCAGACATATCAGTATGGATGACGGATCACCACCTCAAGCTGAACCCTGGCAAGACGGAGCTGCTCTTCCTCCCGGGGAAGGACTGCCCGTTCCATGATCTCGCCATCACGGTTGACAACTCCGCTGTGTCCTCCTCCCAGAGTGCGAAGAGCCTAGGCGTGACCCTGGACAACACCCTGTCGTTCTCCGCCAACATCAAGGCGGTGACCCGCTCCTGCAGGTTCATGCTCTACAACATTCGGAGAGTACGACCCTGCCTTACACAGGAAGCGGCACAGGTCCTAATCCAGGCACTTGTCATCTCCCGTCTGGACTACTGCAACTCGCTGTTGGCTGGCCTCCCTGCCTGTGCCATTAAACCCCCTACAACTCATCCAGAATGCCGCAGCCCGTCTGGTGTTCAACCTTCCCAAGTTCTCTCACGTCACCCCCCTCCTCCGCACACTCCACTGGCTTCCAGTTGAAGCTCGCATCCGCTACAAGACCATGGTGCTTGCCTATGGAGCAGTGAGGGGAACGGCACCTCTGTACCTTCGGGCTCTGATCAGTCCCTACACCCAAACGAGGGCATTGCGTTCATCCACCTCTGGCCTGCTGGCTCCCCTTCCTCTGCAGAAGCATAGTTCCCGCTCAGCCCAGTCAAAACTGTTCGCTGCTCTGGCACCCCAATGGTGGAACAAGCTCCCTCACGACGCCAGGACAGCGGAGTCACTCACCACCTTCCGGAGACATTTGAAACCCCACCTCTTTAAGGAATACCTGGGATAGGATAAAGTAATCCTTCTACCCCCCCCCAAAAAAAAATTTGTAAAGTGATTATCCCACTGGCTATAGGGTGAACGCACCAATTGGTGAGTCGCTCTGGATAAGAGCGTCTGCTAAATGACGTAAATGTGCCCTTGAGCAAGGCACTTAGCCCTAATTGCTCCTGTAAGTCGCTCTGGATAAGAGCGTCTGCTAAATGACTAAAATGTAAATATGTAAATGTTCCCCGTTTTGTTTTTTGCCCTAGCAGTACACAGGTGATTCAAATAACCAACTCATCATCAAGACTGGATTATTTGAATCAGATGTGTAGTGCTACGGCAAAAAACAAAACGTGCACTCAGGGGAGGCCCCAGGACCGAGTTTGGGAAACCCTGGCCTATACCTTGAGCCCAAGAACACCGCTGTCTGTGGTGCTGAAATGCATCTTTGCTATATTCAATCCGAATTTGAATCCATACCATATTTTATCCGTAAAGCTTATGGGCTACCTTTAGCCCAATAACGCTGCTGTCCATGGTTCTGAAAGTAGCCTACTCATCTCTAATAACCAATCTTTCCCATTTAATCCAAACTAAATTTGTAAATGCCTGATGGTTCTGCAAAATCGTTGTAGCCTATTTGTTAAGATTTGCTCATCAATCTTTGTCCATGTGCTAAAAACTTGCATATGTTTATTTGGTGGGAAGTGCATGGTTGAGAATCAAATCGGCATACTACCTTTTCAACTTCAGTTGATATATAAAATACACAATAATTCAACTATGTTTTCATACTCTTGATGTAGATGTAATGCCATACAGTGTCCTATTTATAGATACACTGTATGTGGACACCCCTTCAAATTAGTGGATTCGGCTATTTCAGCCACACCCGATTATGACAGGTGAATAAAATGGAGAACACAGCCATGCAATCTCCATAGGGAACTTTGGCAGTAGAATTTTAACACGATTGCAAAAAAAGTTAGCTATCTTAACGGCATAAGTTAATCATTTTAGTAAAGTATTATGTCATTTCCGTTAATATCATTGGTATATGAATTAAATCATGGGCAGATATATAATAGTAATACAAATAATTATTATTGTATTATTGCATTTTTACTATATTATTATATAACTGCTAGGCCTATACCACCTCAGAGCAAGGTCTATGAGAGCGTTAAATAAGGGATATTATTTGGTTTATTTTTTCTTCATTAATCATTCTACAAGGACAACAGTCAACAACAACTTAACATTATGTGATCAATCATCATCGATCTGGGAATTCGTTTGACCAGATAGGCCTGTCTTTTCATGCAACAATTCCAGAAGAGCTGTATACTAAAGACAATAGTTTCGTTTGCGTCGTTGCCGTTTTATTTCTTCAGGCTACTCTTCGAATTTCCTGCTGAAGATTTGGCTATTAATTGAGTCAAAACCCACTGACTACATAAAAATGCAGTGATTTGATGATGACCGAGCTAAACCTCTTCCTGGCCAAATTGGCCATCCAGTCCCTTCCCCCTTCCATGCTTCACCTCAAACGAACCACAACTGGTTTACTTACCTCACCAAACCAACTTTTTCCATCCGTCAGCAACATTGCGACAGCAGCAAAGTGAGTAATCAATATTAACCCAATCACTTTACACCTAATTTCGTCACCCAATTTCGAAAGAGAAATAGGCCTACTTAAAACATGGAGTTGTTTAGAATAGCCTATTATATGCTCTATTATTTACGGGATATTTATTCAACATAAATTACGCGCACATTTGATTTATACATTTGTAATTCAACATCTCCCATATATGGGCCATGTTCGAATGGAATGTTGTCTGATGGGTTTGCAGTTGCCTCTTACCATTTGCGTTGTATTTTATTAGGCTGTGTGTGGTCGATGGCCACTAAATACAGAGAGCGATAGAGATGGTGGGGGCTCGGGCCAGCGTGGTGATAAGCAGTGGTGCGGTGGTCTCTCTGAATAAGCAACTGTGCGGTGGTCTCTCTGAATTGTGATTGGTCACTCGACATATTTGGGGCCCTCCACCATCAGGAACGTGCAATTAATCATGTAGGCTAATTGGGAATCACGTGGACATGGCCGAGAGGGTGGGGGGTTGGTTGGTGGTAGGAAGAAGATGCTCGCTGGTCATTTCTATATTGACCAAGAGTTAAAACTGACCAGGGGAGGAATAAAGACGTGATTCAACGCGGAGCGGGGCCCGAGACGTCCAGGCCAAAACACTGGGGGAAAAGGGACTGATATAGGCTAAAGACAAGCGGGACCGAACATGGCAGAAGGTAGGCCAATAATTTGGACTAAAACACTTTGATTGGTTATTTGGTTTGATGTTTTAAAGCCAAGGAGCCTCTCTGATGGCCATAGATGAAGAGGTTTAGGGGGCTAGGTTTCCTTGCATTGTCTTTTAGATCTTGGGTAATTATTATACAAATTCTTCCCTGTGACCCCCACCCCTCATTGTTTGGGGCAATAAGTTGCCAGACCCTTTTGTTTATTTCGCCCTCCCACTTTCCCCCGAAGTTGAGCTTTTGCTTTTCAGCGCATTTGGCATGAAAGTGGGAAACCGTGAGCATTTCGCTGCTCGAAAGGGGAAAACGATAGACTACATTAACTTGGGTGCTTCTTTTTAGTCAAGGCGTGAATTGGCAAGATGGGTTCTGTTTCTAACCAGGAATTCCCAGGTTGAGTAAAAATCTGACGATATATTGTGTTTAGTGTAGGCTCTCGCTCTCTCTAAAGAGATACAGAATTAATATCAGCCTACGAATTTACAATTGGGTACAGTATGGACAATTTACCTTTTTAAAAAGCCTAGTCAATACCAAAACATGCTTTATTTTGTTCGCAATAGGCTAACCACTTGATAAATGTAAATGTATATTTTTCTTTTTGTATACGAATTTTCTTATGTAGTCTTGTAAATGCAAATTAATGGTTTTATTTTCACAACATAACTTTTTTCTGTCGCACAAACGCAGCTAACAAAGGGCCCATATAACTCAGTTCAACACGGGCCAACAATTTAGTGAAATACTAGGTTTCGTAATTCGTTTCGTGTAGGCCTGTGTTGTTTCTTCACGTACTAGTACATTTAATATATACTCTCTATGAGTGTGAAATATATAGGTCCTAGATGTGATAGATTGAAATATAAGAATAACAAATAATTCTAGCCATAGTTAGAACTATAGATAATTGTCATTATGGACCCATACAAAATTGTTGTTTATGTATTTAAATGATTTGTAGATAGGTCTATATTTAGGGCTATGGATATTATTGGTTATTGATCAAATTGGTTTGGGTAACATATCGATCGGTTTTGCAACGATTTCCCCGCGTTTTCTACCTAAGGGTTATGAATGCGTGAGGGAAAACAAGGAAAGAACGAAGCTGAATGGCAATTTTACGCGCACACTCCTTTCTTCGCGTTCTGGTAAATAGTAAAACGAACATTGTTTAACATATTGTTCGAAATTACAGGAGTCTGCAAGACCGAAAAGGATGAAATACTGAGTACCGAGGAGGACTCTGAATCTTTCCACGGTGTCGGCGTATGTAAATGGTTCAACGTGCGCATGGGCTTTGGGTTCTTGTCCATGACCAACCGAGACGGGGTCCCGCTCGAGGCTCCGGTCGATGTGTTCGTCCATCAGGTAAGAGGGGCGCCTTAGTTTTAAATTGAACTGACTTACCGTCTACTTCTCACACCAAATATGTGGTGAATGGTGGCCCACTACAACTTGACACAGAATAACATCTTCAGGCAGTTTTCCTTCTCAAATGAACACGTGTTGCTGGCTTTCCATGTGACCTCGTGGTCATGTACAGTGGGATCCAAAATCATGGACACATTTACATTTACGTCATTTAGCAGACGCTCTTATCCAGAGCGACTTACAGTTAGTGAATACATATTTTTTTTATACTGGCCCCCCGTGGGAATCGAACCCACAACCCTGGCGTTGCAAACGCCATGTTCTATCAACTGAGCTACATCCCTGCCAGCCATTCCCTCCCCTACCCTGGACGACGCTGGGCCAATTGTGCGCCGCCCATGAGTCTCCCGGTCGCGGCCGGCTGCGACAGAGCCTGGACACCCTTGATAAAGATGAGCAATAATGACTCTATAAAATATATCATTCAAATACTGAGCTATATTGTAGGCAAAAAAATAAGGGAAATTATATTATTTTATACTAATACAATTGCTCAGAGAAATATATTTTGTTTAACAAGTAAACACATTTTGGGTTTGACACCCCTAAAGATTTTCATAAATAAAGTAGTCAAAATATTAATATTTGGTCCCATATCCCTAGCACTCAATGACTACATCAAGCGTGTGACTCTACAAACTTGTTGGATGCATTTGCAGTTCGTTTTGGTTGTGTTTCAGATTATTTTGTGCCCAATAGAAATAAATGGTAAATAATGTATTGTGTCATTTACATTGTAAATTGAAAACAAGAATATAATACGTTTGTAAACACTTATACATTAATGTGGATGCTACAATGTTTATGGATAATCCTGAATGAATCGTGAAAGTTACTGAGGGTCAAAGATCATACCCCCAAGACATGCTAACCTCCCCTGTTATTGGTAATGGTGAGAGGTTAGCATGTCTTGGGGTTATGATCTTTGACCCTCTGTAACTTTCTCACTCATCATTATTCACGATTCATTCAGGGGTAATTCTGACCTCTACCTTTTTGAGAGAGAAAAATATAACTCTTTCTCTGAGCAATTGTATTAGTATGAAAATAATATAATGGCACTGTATTATGAGCTGTCTTGTTTGCTAAATGAACAAATGCAGTAGGCAGTGGCATAGTGCATATAGCCATAGAAGCACAGTGACATATGCCTCAATTCATTCATATTTGTGGCTTATTGGGTGTGTGGCTTTCAGTTACATATTTTTGGTCACCCAACCCATGAGAGTGAATGTCATTCCAGTTCATCTGAATGTCATTCTACTGCACTGCTTACTATGAACTAAATCTGATGGTGTTTGCATGTTTAGGTAAAAATACAAATAATGTCCTGTTTGGAACACTGCCAAGTAGAGATATTTGGTCAATCTGATTGGGTGTGCTTGGCTCCCCAGTGGGTGCCTTACACGGCTGGGTTAACGTTACTTAACGTTGCAATATGTCACTTTTTGGGCGACCTGACCAAATTCACATAGAAATGTGAGTTCAAGATCTGTCATTCTCATTGAAAGCAAGTCTAAGAAGCAGTAGATCTGTTCTATGTGCGCTATTTCTGTCCTTCCCGTTCTTAAGTTTTGTTTTTGCGTTTGCTTTCAGTTTTGTACACTAGCTTCGAACAGCTGAAAATACAATATTTTTGGTTATGGAAAATATATTTCACAGCGGTTTAGATGGTACAATGATTCTCTACACTCTACAGTTCATTCGGAAAGTATTCAGACCCCTTTACCTTTTCCACATTTTGTTACATTACAGCTTTATTCTAAAATGGCTAATATTTTTCCTCATCAATCTACACACAATACCCCATAATGACAAAGCAAAAAACAGGTTTTAGAAATGTTTGCAAAACAGAAATACCTTATTATAAATATTCAGACCCTTTGCTATGAGACTCGAAATTGAGCTCAGGTGCATCCTGTTTCCATTGATCATCCTTGAGATGTTTCTACAACTTGATTGGAGTCCACCTGTAGTAAATTCAATTGATTGGACATGATTTGGAAAGACACACAACTGTCTATATAAGGTCCCACAGTTGACCGTGCATGTCTGAGCAAAAACCAAGCCATGAGGTCGAAGGAATTGTCCGTAGAGCTCAGAGACAGGATTGTGTTGAGGCACAGATCTGGGGAAGGGTACCAAAACATTTATGCAGCAGTGAAGGTCCCCAATAACACAGTGGCCTCCATTATCCATCATTCTTAAATGGAAGAAGTTTGGAACCACCAAGACTCTTCCTAGAGCTGGCCGCCCAGCCAAACTGAGCAATCGGGGGAGAAGGGTCTTGGTCAGGGAGGTGACCAAGAACCCTATGGTCACTCTGACAGAGCTCCAGAGTTCCTTTGTGGAGATGGGAGAACCGTCCAGAAGGACAACCATCTCTGCAGCACTCCACCAATCAGGTCTTTATGGTAGAGTGACCAGACGGAAGCCACTCCTCAGTAAAAGGCACATGACAGCCCGCTTGGAGTTTGCCAAAAGGCACTTAAATGACTCAGATCATGAGAAACAAGATTTTCTGGTCTGATGAAACCAAGATTGAACTCTTTGGCCTGAATCTCAAGTGTCACATCTAGAGGAAACCTGGTACCATCCCTACGGTGAAGCATGGTGGTGGCAGCATCATGCTGTGGGGATGTTTTTCAGTGGCAGGGGCTGGGAGACTAGTCAGGATCGAGGGAAAGATGAACGGAGCAAAGTACAGTGAGATCCTTGATGAAAACCTGCTCCAAATCGCTCAGGACCTCAGATTGGGGCGAAGGTTCACCTTCCATCAGGACAACGACCCTAAGCACACAGCCAACACAATGCATGAGTGGCTTCGGGACAAGTCTCTGAATGTCCTTGAGTGGCCCAGCCAGAGCCCGGACTTGAACCCGATCGAACATCTCTGGAGAGACCTGAAAATAGCTTTACAGCGACGTTCCCCCTCCAACCTGACAGCGCTTGAGAGGATCTGCAGAGAAGAATGGGAGAAACTCCCCAAATACAGGTGTGCCAAGCTTGTAGCGTCATACCCAAGAAGACTCAAGGCTGTAATCGCTTCCAAAGGTGCTTCAATAAAGTACTGAGTAAAGGGTCTGAATACTTATGTAAATGTGATATATATATATTTTTTTATATATAAATTTGCAAAAATTTATAAAAACCTGTTTTTACTTTGTCATTATGGGGTATTGTGTGTAGATTGATGAGGGGAAAAAACATTTTAATCAATTTTAGAATTAGGCTGTAACATAATAAAATGTGGAAAAAGTCAAGGGGTCTGAATACTTTCCGAATGCACTGTACGTGTTTGTTTTGTCACATAAACTGAAATTAGGCAAACTATTAGAATTTTAGTAACCAGGAATTGGCAGAGCAATTTCTGCATAGTGCAGCTTTAAAGGTGACTTAGCCACTTTTGTACACAGGTAATGCCTGCCTCATTCCCTTACATTGAAGTTTTGCTAGCGATGGCTGAAGTTATCTGAAGTTTGTTGTGGTTTTTTAAAGAAAACCGTACCATAGATTACAGTTTATCTTGGCCCATATGCTACTTTGAAGGTGAGGAGCCATCTAAAATACTGAACTTCCCTTTTAACAGCATTTTTGTCTTGACACTTGAAATGTAATCGCATGGTAATTCATTCCAAGTGAAGACCACAGGCCTACCTATGAGGCAATGGGCTTGTTCGACATTGCAGGCAACTGCTGACTGACTAATCAACAAATCACTTTGCATCATAAATAACTACTCATTATTATTTGTAGATCAGTGAGACGCAATTTACCCACTATGCATCACAAATTTGAAGCTCTCGAACACGACCAGTGTCTTTTCATCCTCATGGTGTCCAGGGCCCAAGAGTGAATTGGGAAACTACCCAAGTTAACCCATCCTTGCCAATAGTGAAGGGGGAGCATCCTTTTCCCTCCTAGCTTCCACGTGAGTGAGATCCTTCCACTACTGGCTGAGAAGATAAAGGCTTAGCATCTCATTGAGAGAAGTCCACTTTAGCTGCTCATTCACTTCAGGTTCCTGTAATAAAGTGATTAAAGCCTCCATGCTCCTGTCTTCTCTCTGCCAAGTCTATGTTAATGGTGAAGGAGGGAGAGCGATTTGAGGTTTACCATAACCCCACCGCCTTCATGGGGCACTCTGTTCACAACGCAAACCGCTTGCCCACATGACGCCATACACGCTATCTGCCCGGTGCTGTTGAACCTGGGATTCATCAGTGAAGAGCATACTTCTCCAGTGTACCAGTGGCCATGGAAGGTGAGCATTTGCCCACTGAAGTTAGTTATGACGCCGAACTGCAGTTAGGTCAAGACCCTGGTGAGGACGACGAGCACGCAGATGAGCTTCCCTGAGACAATTTCTGACAGTTTCTGCAGACATTCTTCAGTTGTGCAATCCCACAGTTTCATCAGCTGTCCGGGTGGCTGGTCTCAGACAATCCCGCAGGTGAAGAAGCCGGATGTGGAGGTCCTGGGCTGGCGTGGTTACACGTGAAGGCGGGTTGAACGTACTGCCAGATTCTCTAAATCGACATTGGAGGCGGCTTATGGTAGAGAAATTAACATTCAATTCTCTAGCAACAGCTCTGGTGGACATTCCTGCAGTCAGCATGCCAATTGCACGCTCCCTCAAAACTTGAGACATCTGTGGCATTGTGTTGTGTGACAAAACTGCACCTTTTAGAGTGACCTTTTATTTTCCCCAGCACAAGGTACACCTGTGTAATGATCATGCTGTTTAATCTGCTTCTTGATACGCCACACCTGTCAGGTGGATGGATTATCTTGGCGAAAGGAGAAATGCTCACTAACAGGGATGTGAGAGAAATACGCTTTTTAAACTAAACTAATTTGATGTGTTAAGATAGCCAGGATGAAATGCTCCTTAAAGGGGTCTACACAGTCTATCCAAACGTAGCCGACTTAGGTCTGTTTGCGTGGCTCTCTACATACTGTAGTTCTATGTACATTTGTGCAGCCACATTTTTGGAACGCGACGCAAACGCTTCTCCGTCAGTTCTGTTTGTTTAGACTGTGTAGAGCCCTTAAGGCTCGCACACATTGCACCGAATGTGAATCTAGCTTTTGTCTGCCGATCGTTTAGCACGCAGTGTTTTAGGAACAACCAGCTGTAGACCTCTGACTGACAACATTTTCCACCCGATTCTACATGTAAAATCAGTGCACGTACTCTCGGCCAGCAAACGCTATCGGTGTATCTGAGCCATTACATTTCATTATAACTCTTTCCTCCTTTCCAGAACCGCTGCTTTTTAGACCATTTATTTGAGCTATTTGAACTTTTGATCTGTTGAAATGGCCAGGACTACAATTACGCCCCAAATTAATGATTTCTTCCTGAAAACCTTTCTTTAATATCAATCTATTTCTCAATAAGTAATCTGTATGACTAAATACTTATTTTATTCTTCCCAGAATGTAGACATCCCTCTTCTAGTGCCACCACTATAGATTCCAAGCCTTATAAAGCATATGTTTGAATAAGTGAACAATATCTGTTAACAATGTAACTGGGACAATGTCCTCCTTATTCCCCGAACCCTGTCCCTCTCCTTTGACATCTTAAATAGTGACTTCTCCACTGATTTCCTTCCCTAGCCATCAGGATTCGGGTCAATTACATTTAATTTCAATTCAGGAAGCAAACTGGAATTCCAATTTTCCTCAATGCTTGAAGAATTCGAAATGGAAGTGACCCCAACCCTGCTAGCCGTTGTTAGGAAGACGAGATCATGTGTGTCCAATATTCATCCATGATGGACAGATGGGCGTTATGACTACGGTGCATTATGGCAATGGGGCTTTGGCCCCGAAATGAGTCGCCGCATGTCAGGGAGAGAACATGAACTCCCGGGGCCTGCTGGTGAACAATAGGGCCACGCATCCCAATGAAGCACACTCCTCTTGCCCATGACCGAGCCCCTCAGCCCCTCTTTGTCCTAGCAGCAAGCCTCTCCCATTGTCCTCTTTCTCTCTCTCCTCGTATGTCTTCATTCATCTACCCCACTCTGTTTTCTTCAAGCTGAAGGAGAGCTTCATATCGCCCTCCAATGCACTTCACCAGGTTGGTAGGGTTTAAGGCCATACTAGGAGTATCCTTTCTCTTTCCACATGGTATGTTCTCTGTGTTGGGGGTGGGTATGGATGGACCTACCCACTTCTGTGCAGCGGGGGAGGTCACACGTGTGAGAAGTGGGTTAATGGTCACTGGGGCTAACGCACAATGGAGCAGCTTTTCAAGGGGCCACTTCTGTCACCTAAATGGAGTTATGGATGACCTATCGTGTGTCCCAGATCTGCTTGTAACTTCACAGCAGATGCTCATCAGTGACCATTAGAGTATTAAGGGACGGTTCACTTTACTGTAATTTTCCTCCTACAGATGCTATTGCATTGCTAGTTTTCATTACACAATAGATGCAGTTCTTTGTAGCTTGTATCTGAATTAGTGTCCTGGTTAAAATACAATCTATGGCACATCATTTTTTATGCTTTTATTTTCAAGCTAGCCTAATTGTAACTGTATAAACCTTCCCCTCGAAGCAACTGCACAGTTACACACAAGCTGTTGTTGATACTTGAAGCAAAATGCAGAGAAGGCTGTCAAATAAGGATAAATCAGCTAGTGGCAGTTTCCCATTCACAGATTAAGCCTAGTCCTAGACTAAAAAGCATTTTCAATTTCTCCATTGAGCTTTTAGTCCAGGACTAGGCTTAATCTGGGTCTGGGAATCCACACCCCTAGTCTTTTAAATATATCCTTAAGATTGACTCAAATAATATAAGTTCGTCCCAGCCTGACAATGGCAGCCATTGACAGTTCTGGAGAGGAAATCCTTTGTGGTGAGCATGGCTGATGTCTTTCCGCTCCTAAATTGGGTCCAGGAACATAGACAAATGGCACTTGGTGCCTAGGAAACACCTCAATGAGGTGGCATAGCCACCAGTCTTGTCCTGACACTGACCTGAGCATGAGAGAAAGAATTGTGGAATTCTGTTTACAGCACAATATTGATCACCCTCTAATTGTGAAATTCTCAAAGGTTAGTTGAAACTTCTGATAGGAAACATCAGGTTTCATTGCTAATCATATCAAAATCAACGATATCTGCTGCCTGTTTGCAGATATACCATACCACCAATCCAAAGCTCTTTTGGAGGGTTCTTGTTTTACCCAGGCTGTTTTACTCCCTCCATTTCTTCATCCCTTCCTCCCTCCTTTTCCCCTTCTCCAAGGCTGTTTTATCTCATGGCTGAACTTCTCTCTGCTGAACAGCGCTGCCTGGGTCAACTGAGGTGAAGGCAGCAGAATGGGATCTGAAAAAGGGTCTGTAGGATAGCTAAAGTACTGGGTCGTAATAATTTGGCACCAATGAAACAGAATGGGACTATGTAGATTTGTCCAATAAGAAACGCTCATTTTTGTTTTCTGTTTTCACGAACCTGGTTTGATGTTAGCATAGCCTTTAGTGTTAATCTTATGACCATGGTATTGATTGTGTCCCTACCAATGCTATCAATACACATCGCCTCTTGAGCTGTTGAATGCTTTCAGGCTTTGAGTTTATACTGATTCCATACAAAATGTATCACATTTTAGTAAAACAATCAATCAATTATTAAATCAAAGCATGTACCTATCATTTGGAGTGAGAATGTGTTCATTCTCAACTTATCTGCGTGTCTCTCTGCCAAATAATCATCCAAGAAATGTCTCCCTGACCCCCCACCCCCACCCTACCCCACCCCCAACGCTATCCCTCCCAGCAAGAATCCTGCAGTGGTGGTCAGTGTGTTAGTGGTTCTTTGTGATGTGGTTGGGAAGAGAGGTTGGGGGCAGGGGACGTAGTAGTGCGGAATGCCGGTCCTTTGGCAGAGGGGGATGGGTAAAGGTTATCACATCAGGTTTACCACTCAAACACAAGAGACTCACAGGCCACTGTGGCCAGTGTTGGGCAACAGACCAATGCAGACTAGGGAGGGAGGACAAATAGTCAGTCTGACAACAAGAGGCTTTGTAGTTGTTTATTTATGAGGTGAGACAGAATGATCAACAGTCAGGAGACTTAGGACAAATGCCAGATAGCTCCTATCTCTGTCAGAAAAGTTTGAAGATAGCATGGTGTTCACAGGGGTCACTGCTCAGCGTCTCCCTTGGCTGATTATTAGTTGATTTGTTAGCTGATGTTGTAAGGTTTTTGTGATTGCGTCATCATTGATTTGGAGCATATCATGCAGCAAGACTTGAGTTCTTAAGATGTGTTCGTAAGGATGTGTAACGACTGAACAATCCTCCAAGCCCCTTGGAAAGTCCCTCTCTACGTTCAAAATGTGATATTTGATATGACCTTTAAAATGTTACAGGGCCGTATTCACAAGAGTCTCAAAGTAGGAGTGCTAATAAAGGATTATATGGATAGGGGGATCTGATACTAGATCAGCACTCCTACTCTGAGATGAATTTGGAGAGGGGCACAGGAATGAAGGTCAAACTGCTAACAGTATTCTAATATTTGTTCCTCCCGTCTTTCTCTACCATCCAGAGTAAGCTGCACATGGAGGGCTTCCGCAGCCTGAAGGAGGGCGAGGCGGTCGAGTTCACGTTCAAGAAGTCAGCCAAAGGCCTGGAGTCCCAGAGAGTCACTGGGCCAGAGGGCACACATTGTGTGGGCAGTGAGAGGAGACCCAAAGGCAAGAGCGTCCAGAAACGGCGCTCCAAAGGAGATAGGTGAGTGCCTGCCTTGCATGCACACTCTGTTTGTACATCAAATGGGGACAACGTATATACTCAAATGTACACACTGAAACAGAAACTCATTCCCGCAAACATTCCAAAACCCTCCAAACTATATTTGAACACTGGTGTTAAGTGAAAAAGAGGTCGTTCACAAAATGAAAATGGACAGAAAATGCCTTATCAGATA
>NW_025535283.1:92500-107890 GCF_020615455.1 Coregonus clupeaformis | reverse complement strand
TGTGTTTCTGCAGTCCTGTGTGTGTTTCTGTAATTCTGTGTGTGTTTCTGTAGTTCTGTGTGTTTCTGCAGTTCTGTGTGTTTCGCAGTTCTGTGTGTTTCAACCTGTGTTGTTCTGTAGTCTCCAGTCAGCAGTCCTGTGTGTTTCAGTACTCTGCAGTTCCAGACAGTTTCTGCAGTTCCAGTGGGCCTCTCTGCAGTCCTGTGTTTTCCCGGCAGTCCTGTGTGTTTCTGTAGTCCGGTGTGCTTCTGTGTGGCTCTGGCAGTTCCAGTGCTCCTGTGTGTTTCTGCAGTTCTCCAAAGGCTTCTGCAGTCCCTGTGTGTTGCCTGCAGTCCTGTGGGCTTCTGTAGTCCTGTGTGTTTCTGCAGGCTCCGGCAGTTCCCTCAGCTTCTGCAGTCCCAGGCTTCAGTAGTCCCAGGTTTCAGCCCAGGGGTGGTTTCTGTGTGTTTCTGGCAGTCTCCATGTGCCTTCAGTCTCCAGTGTGTTTCAGCAGTCCCCAGTGTGTGTTTCAGTCCAAGGTGTTTCCATAGTTCCAGTGTTTCTGAGAACTGTGTGTGCTCTGCAGTTCCATGGTTTCTGCAGTCCTGTGTGCTCTGTAGTCCTGTGTGTTCTCTACAGTCCTGTGTACTTCCGCAGTTCCGTGCTCTGCAGTCCTGTGTGTTTCTTCAAACCTGTGTACTCTGAGTTCCAGTGCTCTGAGTCCTGTGTGTTTCTGAGTCTTGTGTGTTTCTGGGTGTGTTTCTGTAGTCTCGGTGTGTTTCAGCTATGTATGTGTTCTGTAGTTCCAGTGTGTTTTGACAGTTCCTGTGTTTCGGAGTTCCAGGTTCTCCAGTTCTGTGTGTTTCTGTAGTTCCAGGTGTGTTTCCGCAGCTCCAGGTTTCAGCCCAGGTTTCAGAGTTATGTGTTTTCAGTTCCAGGTTTCTGCAGCTCTGTGCCTGTGTGTTTATAGTTCCAGGTTTTTCCGCAGTCCTGTGGCTCTCTGCAGTCTCAGTGTTTCTTGCAGAGTCCTGTGTGCTTCTGCAGTTATGTGTTTTCCTGGAGTCTCAGGGGTCTGTGTCCCCAGGGCCTAGTAGTCTGTGTGGCTCTGCAGTCCCAGGCGTTCCTTGCAGTCCCAGGCTCCCTGGCAGCCCCAGGGCTCTGCAGTCCCCGTGTGCTCCGGTGCGCCCACATGCAGTCCCAGGCCTTCCCGCAGCGCTCCAGGCCCTGCAGTCCTGGTCTAGTTCTGTAGTCCTGCTCTTCTGTCTCCGTGTGATCCTGCAGTCCTGTGCCCCCTGGCAGTTCCTGTGTGCTCTCTGCAGTCCTGTGCTTCTCTGGGCAGTTCCGTGTCTTTCTGTAGTTCCAGCAGCCTTCGGAGTTCCGTGTGCTTCTGTGTACTGTAGGTCTGTGTGTTTCCGTGGTTCTCAGTGTCTCTGCAGTTCTGTGTGTTTCTGCAGTCTCCATGTGTTTCTGTAGTTCCAATTCCAAATAGTGAGTCTCTGTTTGCTGATGGGGAACAGGTCTTTGTCTGCCTTATAATCCTGGGTCTAAAGTAGTGCGCTACAGTATACCTGTGGCAGGGAATAGGGCGCCATTTGGGACGTAGCCTATGAGTGGTGTTTTAACCTGCAGTTTCCTCTCTCTCTGTCTCTCATCTCTTCCCCCCCTTTCCTTCCCCATCCACCCTCCCTCTCCTCTCCCTCCCCTCTTTCTCTCCCTCGCCTCTGTTCCTCTGTCCTGTCCTGTCCCCTCTTCTCTCTCTGTCCCCCTCCTCGCCTCCTCTGTCCTCTCTCTCTATGTCCCTCTCTCTCTCTCTCTGTCCTCCTCTTTCTCTCTCTGTCTGTCTGTCTGTCTGTCTGTCTGACTGGTGAGGAGGAAACAGATGCCCTACAGTGCCACACACACACACGCATGGCAGGTATTTGCACACGCACACACACACACTTTTCCCTACATCGCCATGGCAACCTGAGAGAGAGAGCGAGAGAACGAGAGCGAGAGAGGCAGGGGTTCAGAGGAACTAGGCCTTGACGCAGCCTGATTTTCCTGGCAGAGAGCTTCACCTTACCTTCCTACCTCTGCCTGTATGGACCTGTGAAGGGTTAAACCTAAATGAAGTAAAAAATGATAGACTGGGAGCGCAGTGAGACTGAACAGAGGTTGGGGAACTTTGTCGCAGATATTGGCACAATATCTAAGTTTATTCAGCATGGTAGTAATCTTGTGATTGTAGAAGTAATATAAGATACTCAAAATATGAGTGGGTGCAGAGATGATATTCTGTGAGTGTGTGCATGTGTCTGGAGTGTGTGTGAGCAGTTGACCTCAGCAGCAGCAGCACCAAGAAGCAGCAGTGTGTTGCAGCAGCAATGCAAAGCAGCAGTGTGTGCAACAGTGAAAAGCAGCAGTGTGTGCAACAGCAGGGTGTGTTAAAAGATGTGTGTAGCAGAGTGTGTAGCAGATGTGTGTAGTAGTAATGCAGAGTAACGTGTGTAGCAGCAGGTGTGTACAGAACACAGAGTGTAATGGCATGTAATCCTGAAGCAGAAGAAAAAAGCAGAAAGTGCAGCAGAGGTGCAGCAGCAGGTGTGTGCAGCAGAAAGAGTGGCGTGCAGCAGAGGGCAGAGAGTAAGGTAAGAGAGGAGCAGAGTGGTGCAGCAGCAGTGTAGTGAAGAGTGTGCAGAGGAGAAGTATATAACGTGCAGCAGAGTGCAGAGAAAGTGAGAGAGCAGTGTGTAGCAGAGTGTGTGCAGCAGAGGCAGTAGCAGCAGTGCGTGTAGAAGAAAAGAAGAAAGTGCGTAGCAGAGAAAAGTATGGAGCAAAAAGGAAAGAAAGAGTGGTGCAGTAATAGTGCAGAGTGAGTGAGTTGTGCAGAGTAGCAGGGCAGCAGAGTATGTGTAGCAGAAAGTGTGTGCATCAGCAGTGTTGCAGTGAGAGTGCAGCAGCAGTGCAGCAGCAATCGCAGAGCCAGTGAAGTGCGTGCAGTAGCAGTGCAGCAGCAGTGCAGAAAAAGATGCAGAGAAAAAGAGTGTGCAGTAGCAGGTGCAAAACAGAGAGAGTGTGCAGAGCAGCAGTGTGTGCAGCAGCATGTGTGTAACAGCAGTGTGCAGTAGTAGTGTGTAAAGTAGCAGTGCGTGCAACAAAGAGTGTGCATCGTGTTGAGTGTGCAGCAGAGGTGTAGTAGAGTGCAGCAGGTGTGCAGCAGCAGTGTGCATCAGCAGGTGAGCAGTGTGTGCAGCAGCAGTGTGCAGCAGCAGTGTGCAGCAGCAGTGCAGCAGACATAGCGTGCAGCAGCAGGGTGTGGAGCAGCAGTGGTAGCAGTGAGGCAGAAAGAGCGCGTGCAGCAGCAGTGCGTGCATACAGTGCAGCAGCAGTGCAGTGAGCAGTGCAGAAGCAGCAGCAGTGCAGCAGCAATGGGAGAGGAGTGCAGCAGAGTGTGTGCAGCAGCAGGTGCAGAGCAGAGAGCAGTAGTGTGTAGCAGAGGTGTTGTTAACAGTGTGTGATACAGTGTGTGGACCAGTAGGCAACAGCAGTGCAGCTAGCAGTGGTGCCAGTGTGTGGCAGCAGAGGCAGAAAGCAGAGTGTAGAGAGTGCAGAGTGAGGGTGTGTAACAGAAGTGCAGGCAAAAGAAGTGCGTGCAGCAGAGGTGTGTGAGCAGCAGTGTAGCAGAGCGTGTGACCAGTAGTGCACAGCAGTGCAGCAGTAGTGTGTAAGGGAGAGAGAGGGAGCAGCAGTGTGCGTGTGAGCAGAGGTAGGAGTGTGCAAAAGAAGTGAGTGGGTAACAGGCAGAGAGGAAAGCAGAGTGTGCAATTACAGTGCAGAGCAGAGGTGTAGAAGAGTGTGCACGAGGAGGTGTGTAACATATGTGTAGGAGGTGTGTAACAGCAGTGTGTAGTAGCAGTTGTGTGTGAGCAGAGCGTGTGCAGCAGCAGTGTGTGGCAAGGCAGCAGTGTGCACTAACAGGCAGTGCAGAGAGGCAGCAAAGAGTGTGTGTAAGAGTTATAGGCAGGTAAGAGCAGTAGTGTGCACGCAGTGTGTGGAGCAGAGTGCAGAGAAAGTGCAGAGAAAATAGTGTGTAGCAGAAAGTGTGTAGTAGGAGTACAGAAGAAGAGGCAAAGAATAGCAGGGTGATATGATGGTGTGGAGCAGAGGCACAGAAAGAGAGGGTGCAGCTATAGTGTGTGCAGCGAGCAGGCAAGAGTGCGGTGCAACAGCAGGTGCAGCAGCAGGCAGAGCAGAAAAGTATATAGTGCAGTTGAAAGAGTGGGTGTTGCAGTGCGTAGCAGCCAGCAAAGACATGATGCAACAGCAGTGAGTGTAGTAGTGTTATGTGGGAGCAGAAAGAGGCAGTGGTGTATATAAGAGGCAGAGTAGCAGTGTGTGTGAGCAGAAAGAGCAGTGAAGGCAGAAAGAGGAAAGAGTGAGTGGAGCATATGCGAGCAGCAGTGCAGCAGCAGTGCAAAGAGCAGCAAAAAGAGTAGCAGTGCAGCAGCAGTGCACATGGTGCTGATGGTGGAGCAGTGGCAGCAAAGATGCAGTGAGCAGCAGCGTGGAGCAGAGGGCGTGGCAGGCAGCATGAGCAGTGCAGAGTGCAAAGAGCACATGAAGGCAGTGCAGAGCAGCAGGGTGTGTGCAACAGCAAAGTGCGTGAAGCAGGTGTGTAAT
The DNA here is from genome assembly GCF_020615455.1 of Coregonus clupeaformis. Taxonomy (NCBI): domain Eukaryota; kingdom Metazoa; phylum Chordata; class Actinopteri; order Salmoniformes; family Salmonidae; genus Coregonus; species Coregonus clupeaformis. Next base: position 103,249 of record NW_025535283.1, on the reverse strand, counting down.
CAGCAGTGTGTTGATATAAGAGGCAAGCAGAAAGAGAGTGCAGAAAGAGATGTGTGTAGCAGCATGGACCAAAGAAGTAAGGAGGCAAAGAGTGTGTAGTGAGCAGGTGTGTAGTGCAGTGAGTGTAGAGAGTGTGTGTGAAAGAGTAGTGTGTGTGAAAGAGAGGTGTGAGCAGAGGTGTGTGTAACAGCAGGTGGTGTAGCAGCAGTGTGCAGAAAGAAAGAGGCAGAGCAGAGCGTGTGTGGCAGAGGGTAGTGATGATGTATGAGTAGTGTGTGTGAGTTGTTAGTGGTGTAGCAGAGTGGTAGCAGAGTATGGAGCAGAGGTTAGAAAAGAGTTTATGCAGCAGCAGGTAGCAGAGTGTGTGGGAGCAGTGTGTGCAGCAGGTGTGAGCTATGAAAGGGTGTGTGAGAAGAGTGTGGAGCAGAAAGGCAGCAGGCAGCGTGCAGAAGAGTGTAACAGCATGCAGCAGCAGTGTGTGGTAGCAGTGCAAGCAGCAGTCGCAGCAGCAGTGTGTGTGAGGCAGGCGTGCAGAAGAGGCAGTGAGCAGTGCAGCAGCAGTGGCGGTGCAGCAGCAGGCAGCAGCAGGCAGCAGAGGTGTGCAGAGAGTGCAGGCAGCGTGCAGCAGCAGTGCAGCAGCAGTGCAGACCTCAGCAGTGTGTAATCAGCAGTGTGTAGTGAAAGAGTGCAGCGCAGTGTGTAGTAGTGAGTGCAGAGAAAGAGGTAGCAGCAGCGTGCAGGAGAGGCAGCAGCAGTGCAGAATCAGCAGTGTGCAGCAGCAGTGCAGCAGCAGGTGCAGCAGAAAGGTGTGAGCATGGGCGGTGCAGCAGCAGTGCAAAAAGAAAAGCAGACAAAGAATATGTGCAGTAGAAAGAGGCAGCGCAGAGGTGTGTAGAAAGAGGTAGAGCAGAGTGCAGCAGAAGGCAGAAGAAGTAGACACAGCAGGAAAGAGGCAGAGCAGAGTGCAGAAGCAGTGCAGCAAAGAGGCAGGCAGAAGTGCAGAGAGCAGTGCGCAGCAGTGAGCAAAAGAGGTGTAGCAGAGGTGAGAGAGTGTGAAAGAGTGCAGAGGAGAGTGCAGAGCAGTGAAGGCAGCAGTATGCAGATCAGCAGGGAAAAAGCAGAAAGGAGCAGAGGCAGAGTAGCAGTGCAGAAAAGAGCGTGCAGAGACAGTGAAGAGTGTGAAAGAAAGAGGGTGTGTGTAGTAGGACAGAGAGAGTGTGTAGGAGAGGTGTATATAGGCAGAACAGAGGTGGCAGAGAGGTGTGTAGAAAGAGTGCAGCAGCAGTGCGTGTTGCTGGGCGCAGCAGAAAAAGAGAAAGAGTGCAGTGAGGAGTGTAGTGAGCAGGTGTATAGAGGAGCAGAGTAATCAGCAGTGCAGCAGTGAGCGTGCAGCAAAGAGGGGAGCAGAAAGAGTGAGTGAGTGTGTGTGAGCAGAGTGTGTGTGAGCAGAGCTGCAGTAGAAAGAGGTGTGTTGAAAGAAAGAGGCAGGATCAAGAGGCAGTGTAGCAGCGAGGGTGTGTGTGAAGAGAAGTGTGTGTGTTACAGGGACCAAAGAGGTGGCAAATATAGTGCAGTGGCAGGCAGCAGAAGTGCGTAGCAGAAAGAGGGGACCAGTAGTGCAGCAGGGTGGCAGGCAGCAGGGTAGAAAGAGAGGGTGTGTAGCAAGCAGGGCAGAGCAGAGGCAGAAAGCAGAGGAGCAGCAGTGTGTGCGTGAGCAGTGGCATCAGCAGTGAAGCAGAAGGCAAGTGAAGAGTAAAGAGTGCAGAGCAGCAGTGGCAGACCATGAGTGTGCAGCAGAGGCAGAAAGAGAGTGTGTAGCAGAGCGGGTGGGACTCAAGAGCAGCAGCAGTGTGTGAGCAGAGTGTGCAAAGTGAACATGGTGGCAGCAGGACAGCAGTGGTGTGAAGAAAGAAAGGCAGAGCAAAAGAGGGTGCAGGCAGTGCAGCACAGAGAGCACCAGTGCAGGAGAGGCAGAGCAGCAGTGAAGCAGAGGGCAGAGCAAGAGTGTGTGCAGCAGAGGTGCAGAAGAATTTGATGTGGCAGAGCAAGAGGTGAAGCAGCAGTGTGTGTGGAAGCAGAGCGTGAGCATATGTGTAGCAGCAGTGCAGCAGTGAGTGGCAGCAGTGTGTGTAGCAGTATGTGTGTAGCAGCAGGCAAATAGTGTGTAACAGCAGTGCAGAGCAGAGTGTGTGTGAGTAGTATAGTGTGTGTAGCAGAGTGTAGCAGAGTGTGTAGAGAGGAGTGTGTAGAGAGTGCAGAAAGAGGCAGAGAGGTGTGTGCATCCAAAGAGGGTGTGAGTAGCAGTGTGCAGCAGCAGTGTGTAGCAGCAGCGGTAGCAGAGTGCGCAGAAAGAGAAAAAGTGGCAAAGACAGGCATGTAGAAAGAGGCAGTAGTAGTGTGTGACTGCAGTGTGTGTGAGTAGAGTGCAGAAAGCAGAAAAGACAGCAGAGTAAAGTGCAGAAAGAAAGAGTGTGTGTGAGCAAAGAGTGTGTGTGAGAGAGGCAGAAGAGGAGAGGCAGTGCAGTAGAGTGTGCACTGTGAGGCATGTAGTAGCAGTGCATGGCATGCAGTGCAGGCAGCAGAAGGTGGTGACCAGTAGTGTGTGTGAAGAGAGTGCGGTATAAGGGAGTGCAGGCAACAGTGTGCAGCAGAAAGGGCAGCAGCAGTGAGTGCAAGAGAGCAGTGCGTAATCAGCAGTGTGCAGAAGCAGAGGGCAACAGCAGTGCACTCAGCAGCGTGCACCAGCAGTGCAGTAGAGTGCACAGAGAGGGTGGGTAAGAGCAGAGTGTGTGAAGTAGAAAAGAGTGCAGAGCACATGGGTGTGTGCAGAGTGAGCAGAGTATGTGACAGAGCAACATGAGTGCAGCAGAGAAAAAGGTGCAGCAGAAGTGTGTGTGGGTAGAGAAGGAGGTGTGAAGAGAAGTGTGCACAGAAGGCAGAGCAGAAAGTGTGTGCGTGCAGAGCAAAGAGTGTGCAGCAGTGAGCAGAGCAGCAGGGCAGAGCAGTGAAGTGTGTAGCAGAGTGTGCAATTGAAAGAGTGCAGCAGAGTGTGCAGCAGAAGGTGTAATCAAAGAGTATGTAGCAGCAGTGTGTGTAACAGAGTGTGTTGTGTGTGAGCAGAAAGGCAGCAGAGTGCAGAGCAGCAGAAATGTGGAAAAAAGAAAAGTGTGGCAGCAAAGAGTGGTAGCAGAGGGAAGAGAGTGTAACTGAAGAGTGGCAGAGATGTGTGCAGCAGAGTGCAGAAAGAGTGTGTAGTAGCAGTGGTGCAGGAAAGAGTGCAGTAATCAGCAGTGCAGCAGAAAAGGTAGTAGTAGTGTATGAAAAGAGCAGTGCAGAAGCAGCAGTAGGTGGGGTAGGAGAGTGGTGTAGTAAAGAGCGTGCAGCAGCAGTGTGCAGTTATAGTGTGTGCACTCAGTAGTAGTAGCAGTGCAGCAGAGCAAAGAGCAGTGTGTGTAGTAGTGCAGTAAAGAAGTGGGACTAGCAGGTGTAGTAGCAGTGTGTAGAGTAGTGTGTGTGAGCAGAGTGTGTGTAGCAGTAGTGTGTGTAGTAGTGAGGCAGAGAGAAGCAGAGTGTGTATGTAGTATGAGTAGTAGTGTGTGTAGCAGCAGTGGTAGTGAGTGCAGAAAGAGTGCAAAGAAAGAGCAGGTGTAGCAGAGTGCAGAGGTGAGAGTGGAAAGCAGTGGCATGTAGTAGCATGGCAGAGAAAGAGGCAGAAAGATGTTGTAGAATGAGTATGCAAAGAGTGTGGTGAGGCAGAAGTGCAGTAGGAGTGTAGTTACAGTGTATGAGTGAGAGTGCAGAGAAAGAAGGCAGTAATCAGCAGGCAGCAGCAGCAGAGAAAGAGGTGTGCAGAAGCAGGCAGCAGCAGCGCAAAGAGAAAGAGTGCAGAGCAGTGAGCAGAGCTAGCAGTGGGCCAGGGAGAGCAGTGCAGCAGATGTGCAGCAAGAGTGCAGAGAGCAGAGTGCAGCAGTAGCTCACAGTAGCAGTGCAGAGAAGAGGCAGAGAAGAGTGTGTGGAGCAAGAAGTGTGTGATGCATGCATGTATGAGTGAGTAGCAGAGTGTGTGAGCAAAGAAAGTGTGTGCAGCAGAAAAAGTGCATGTAGAGAAAAGTAGCAGCAGTGTGCAGCAGAAAGTGCAGAAGAGTGAGTGCGTAGCAGCAAATTATGCAGCAGCAGTGCAGCAGCAGTGCAAGTAGCAGTGCAGGAGAGTGCAGAAGAGTGCGTAATCAGCAGGCGGCAAAATCAGCAGTGCAGCAGCAGTGCAGAAGAAGAGCGGCAGCACCAGCAGTGCAGCAGTGAAGTGCAGAGAGAGCAGCGTGCAGCAGCAGTGCAGTAGACAGTGCAGAGATAGCCCATGCAGCAGCAAAGTGCAGCAGCGTGCAGTGAGCAGCGTGTGCAGCAGCAGTGTGCAGCAGCAGGCGTGCAGCAGCAGTGCGTGCAGCAACAGTGTATAGTAAAGAGTGGCAGAAAGAGAGTGGTGCAAAGAAAGAGTGCATGCAGCAGCAGTGCAGTAGCAGGCAGAAAACAGCAGTGCAATCAGCAGTGCGTAATCAGCAGGTAGAGCAGTGTGCAGTAGCAGGTGCAGATCAGTAGAGTGCAGTAGCAGTGCAGTAGGAGTGGGCAGAAAGCAGAAAGTAAAGTGTAGCAGTAGAGTGCAGTACGTAGCCCATGAGCAGAGTGCAGAAGTGCAGCAGTGAGTGCAGCAGAGTGCGTAGCAGAGCAGTGCAGCGAGAAAAGTATAAGAGTAAAGGGTAGAGTAGAGCAGTGAGTATGAGTGCAGCAGAAAGCAGTGAGATGTGCAGCAGAGGTATGCAGAGAAAGGCAGAGCAGCAGTGGTGGCAGCAGCAGTGTAGCAGCAGTGCGTGCAGCAGCAGGCGTAAGAGCAGTGTGCAGCAGAAAAGGTGTGTGAGCAGAGGTATGCAGCAGCAGTGGTGCGGCAGCTACAGTGCAGGCAGCAGAGTGCAGCAGCAGTGCAGCAGCAGTGCAGCAGCAGTGCAGCAGAGGCGTGCAGTAGCAGTGCAGCAGCAGTGCAGCAGCAGTGTGTAGTAGCAGTGTGTAGCAGTAGTAGTGAAAAGTGTGTAGCAGTAGTGCAGAGCATCATGGTCCCAGCAAAGAGTGGGCAGCACGAGTGCAGCAGCAGCGTGCAAGCAGAGGGTGCAGCAGCAGTGTGCAGTAGCAGTGCAGCACCAGTGCGCAGTAGCAGTGCAGCAGCAGTGCAGCAGCAGAAGTGCAGCAAAGTAGTGCAGAGTAAGTGAGTGGCAGTAGATGAAAGAGTGCAGAAGAAGAAAAAGGAAAAGAAAGAAGGCAGCAGAGCAGCAGCAGAGGTGCAGAAGAAGAAAAAAAGAGTAGCAGTGCAGAGAAGAAAGGGTAGTAGTAGTGTGTGAGCAGAGGAGCAGAAAGTGTGTTAAAAGAGGAGAAGTAGTGGTAGAAAGCAGAGGTGTAGAAAGAGTGCAGCAGAAAGTGCGCAGCAGCAGTGCAGAGATAGCAGCAGCAGCGTGGTGCAGGCAGTGTGCAGCAGAAAGTGCAGCAGCAGTGTGCAGCCAAAGAGTGCAGCAGCAGTGTGCAGCAGCAGTGTGCAGCCAAACAGTGCAGCAGCAGTGCAGCAGCAGTGCGTGACACAGCAGCAGTGCAGCGAGTATGCAGTAGCAGTGCAGTAAGCAGCAGGTGTGGCGAGGGCAGTGCAAGCAGTGCAATCAGCAGCGTGCAGCAGTGCAGCAGAGTTGTGCAGCAGCAGGTGTAGCAGCAGAGTGTGCAGTACGTAGTTCTTATGCAGAGAGGAGAAGAGGTAGCAGTATGCAGCAGAAGTGGCATGCAGAGGGTGTGCGTGTTAAGAGTGCATGCAGTGAGAAAGTGTAGCAGTGAGGCAGCAAGATAAGAGTGCAGTAGCAGTGCGTGCATAGCAGGCATGCAGCAGCGTGCAGCAGCAGGTGCAGCACCGTGCAGAGAAAGAAAGTGTGTGCAGCAGAGTGCATGTGAGAGAAAGGGTGAAAGAGAGGTGTGCAGAAGCAAAGAGGCATGCGTAGAGAAAGTGTTGTGCAGCAGACTATGAAGAGCAGTGCAGCAGCAGTGCGTGCAGCAGAAAGTGCAGAAGCAGTGCGGGGAGCAGCAGCAGCAGTGCAGCAGCAGCGTGCAGCACCAGTAACCCCAGAGCAGCAGTGCAGTATACATGCAGTGGTTAGTGAGTGCGTGAGCAGCAAAGTGCAGCAGCAGAGTGCAGCAGCAGTGCAGCATCAGTGTAGAAAGAGCTACAAGAAAGAAGTAGGTTATAGTGTGCAGTGAAAGAGTGCAGCAGAGAGAAAGGTGCAGAGAAAAAGGTAGCAGTGAGTGTGTGCAGCAGCAGTGTGTAGCAGAGGCAGAAGCAGAGTGCAGTAGCAGTGTGTAGCAGAGTGCAGAGTGGCAAGAGTGCAGAGCAAAGAGTGTGTGCGTGAGTGCAGAGCAAGTATGGAGCAAGAAAGTGTTGTTATGCGTGTTGTTATGCAGCAGCAGTGCAGCAGCAGTGCAGCAGATGCACAGAGTGGCAGTATGAAGCAGAAGAAGCAGGCGCAGCAAAAGAGTGCGCAGCAGGCAGCAGAGTGCAGAAGAGAAGTGGTGCAGAAGCAGAGTGCAAGAGAGCAGAGAAAGAGTGCGTGAGTTGCTATGAGAGGTAGAAGAGTAGCAGAGTGCAAGAGCAGTGAGTGTGCAGTAGCAAAGAGTGCAGTAGCAGTATGTGAGCAGTGCAGAGGCAGAGTGCAGAGAGGCAGCAGTGAAGAGAGTGGCAGAAGCAGAGGCAGAAGAGCAGGCGTGCAGCAGTGCAGAAGTGCAGAAGAGTGTGCAGAGCAGTGCAGCAGCAGTGCGGTGAGCAGAAAGGGCAGGCAACAGCAGTGTGCAGCAGAAAGTGCGTAGCAGTGAGTGTGCAGCAGAAGGGCAACAGCAGTGCAGAAGAGGTGAGTTGGTTACAGGGAGTGCAGCAGCAGTGCAGAGCCAGCATGCAAGAGCAGCAGTGCAGCAGTGGCGGCAACAGCAGGCAGCAGAGCAACATGCATGAGTGCAGCAGAGGTGCAGCAGAAAAGTGTAGCAGTGAAAAGGTCTTAGGAAAGCAGAGTGCAAACAAAGAGTGTAGTAGGCAGTGTGCAACAGCAGTGTGTGTTAAAGAGTGGGCAGAGAAAGAAAGAGGTGTGCAATGAAAGAGTGTAGAGAGTGTGTGTGTAATGAAAGAGTGTGCAGCAAAGAAAGTGCAGTAGAAAGTGCGTTGCAGTTAAGAAGTGCGTAAAGAAAGAGTGTGTCAGCAGCAGTGCAGAAAGAAAGGGTGGCAGCAGTGCAGATCAGCAGTGTAAGTTAGCAGCAGTGCAGCAGCAGAGGGCAGGTATGGCAGTGCAAACAAGCAGTGCATCAGCAGTGCAGAGCAGAGGAGCAGCAGAGTGTGTAGTAGCAGCGTGCAGCAGCAGTGTACAGTAGCAGTGTGCAGTATAGCGTGCAGCAGAAAGTGTAGTAGCAGTGCAGAGAGGCAAGAGTGAAAGAAAGTGCAGAGAGGTGCAGAAAGAAAGAGCAAAAGATGCAGAGGAAGAGTGCGTGTTAAGCAGAGAAAGTGCAGTGGAGAGTGCAGCAACTAGTGAGAGAGTGCAGCAGCAGTGCAGTTGTTGGCAGCTGTGCAGCAGTGCAGCACATGCAGCAGCAGTGCAGAGCACTGAGGTGCAGAAGTGAGCAGGCGCAGCAGCAGTGAGCATTGGCAGTGCGCAGAGCAGCAGTGCAGCAGCAGGCCCATGAGAGAGTGCAGGAGAGTGTGAACAGAGTGCAGAGTAGGAGGGCGTGTGTGTTAGAGAGTGCGTGTGAAGCAGCAGTGCAGCAAGAGCGCCGCAGAAAAGAGCGGCAGAGAGTGCAGAAAGGAGTGCAGCAGAAAGAGCAGTGGTTAAGAGCAGGCATAAGAAGTGCGCAGCAAGAGTGCACAAAAGAGTGCAGCAAGAGCAGCAGCAGTGCGTGCAGCAGTGCACAGTGCAGCAGCAGCGTGCAGCAGTATGCAGCAGCAGTGCAGAGCAGAGGCATATTACAGCAGTGCAGAGAGGGTGTAAGAAAGAGGTGTAGCAGTGAGGCAGAAAGCAGAGGTGAAGACAAAGAAGTGTGCAGAGCAGAGCGCAGAGCAGATGGCAGAGAAAGAAAGGTGAAGAAGAGTGCAGAGCAGGAGGAGAGAAAGAGAGTGCAGGCGCAGGCAGAAAGCAGAAAGGGTAGAAAGAAAGAGGCAGCAGAAAGGCAAAGAAGAAGTGCGCGCAGCAGCAAAGAAAGAGTGCGTGTTAAGAAAGTGCAGCAGTGCAGCAGCAGTGCACAGAGTGCAGAGAGGGTGTGTAATTGCAGCGTGTAAAGAGAGAGGTGACAAAGAGGGTGGAAAAAGAGTGCAAAAGAAGCATGTTGTAGCAGTGAGTGCAGAGCAGAGGTGCAGAAAGAGTGCGTGAGCTGGCTACAGTGGCGTGCAGCAGCAGCAGTGCGTGAGCAGTAGTCACAGAGCAGAAAGGTGTGCAACATAGTGTGCAGAGCAGAAAAAGTAGAGGAGGGTGTAGTGCAGTAGTGTGCAGAGAGTGTGTAGCAGAGTGTGTACTGAGCAGTGCAGCAGTAGTGTGTGTAACAGTAGTGTGTGTAGCAGAGCGTGTGAAGAGTGTGTGCAGCAGAGTGTGCACAGTAGTGTGTAGTAGTGAGTGTAGCAGAAGAAGAAAGGGAGAGAGTGTGTAGAAAAGAAAGTGTGTGTATAGTGAGTGTGCAGTGAGAGTGTGTAACAGCAGTGTGTGCAGCAGTGTGCAGGTGTAGCAGCAGTGCGCAGCAGCAGTGCAGTGTAGACAGTTAGTGTATCAGTAGTGTGTAGCGTAGTGTGTGTAGTAGTAGGGTGTGTGTACAGTAATGTGTATCAGTAGTGTGTGCAACAGTAGTGTATTAGTAGAGATGTGTGTAACATTAGTGTGTATCAGTAGGTGTAGCATTGAGTGTGTAGCAGTGTGTGTAACAAAGAGTGTGTAGCAGTAGTGTGTAACAGTAGTGTGTAATAGCAGTAAGTGTGAGTAAGTAGTGTGTGTAGCAGTATGTGTAGCAGTGAGTATGTAGTCGCAGTAGTGTGTTTAGTAGTAGTGTATGCTTGCAGTAGTGTGTGTAGCAGTAGTGTGTGTAACAGTGAGTGTGTGTGGCAAGTCAGTGTGTGTAGAGCGTAGGTGTGTGAGGCAGTGGTGTAGTGGCGTAAGTGTGTGCATGGCAGTAAGTGTGTGTAGGCAGTGGTGTAGTAGCAGTAGTGTATAGCAGTCAGTGTGTAGGCAGTAGAGGTGTGTGACAGCAGATAGTGTGTGTAGCAGTAGTGTGTGAGAGCAGTGGTGTGTGTAGCAGCAGTGGAGTACTTGAGCAGTAGTGTGTACAGCATTAGTGTGTGATAGCCCGGTAGTTGTAGCAGTGTGTGTAGTAGTGATGTGTAGTAGTAGTGTGTAGTAGTAGTGTGTATAGTAGTGTGTGTATCAGTAGTGTGTGAGCAGTAATATTGGTGTAGCAGTAGTGTGTGTGGCAGTAGTTTGTAGCAAAGTAGTGTGTAGTAGTAGTGTGTGCAGTAGTAGTGTGTGAGAGTATAGTGTGTAGTAGTAGTGTATTGTATCAGTGAGTAATGTGTAATACGTAGTGTGTGAGCAGTAGTGTAAGTAGCAGTAGTGTAGCAGTAGTGTGTAGTTGCTATAGTGTGTTCAGTAGTAAAGTGTGTAGTAGTAGTGTGTAGTAGTAGTGTATAGTATGTAGGTGTGATATAGTGCAGTAGTATGTGTAGTAGTAGTGCGTGTGTTCAGTAGTGTAGGTACACAGTGGTGTATATCAGTGAATGTGTGTATTGTTAGTGTGTAGCAGTCAGATGTAGGTAGTAGATGTAGAGCAAGAGGTAGCAGTAGGTGCAGCAGTAGAAGTGTGTGCAGTAGAGTGTAGAGTAGTGTGTAAAAGTAGAGGTGTAGAATAGAGCAGTGCAGTGAGTGTGTGTAGTAGAGAGTGTGTGAGTAGTAGTGTAGTAAAAAGAAAGTGAGTAGCAGTGAGTAGTTAGCAGTGTGTATAGAGTGTAGTAGCAGTAGTGTGTAGTAGTAGAGAGTGCAGATGATGTGTAGCAGTAGTGTATGAGTAGTGTCTTCAGTAGTAGTAGTGTGTAGAGTAGTGTCAGTAGAGTGTAGTAGAATAGGTGTGTAGAAGTAGTAGTGTGTGTGTAGTAGAGTAGTGTGTAGTAGTAGAGTGTAGAATAGTAGTGTTGTAGTAATAGTGTGTGTAGTAGTAGTGTGTAGTAGAGTGTGCTAGTAGAGAGCAGTGTCAGAGGGATAGTGAGTGTAGGTAGAGTGTATGTAGCAGTAAGTGTAGAGAGAGAGAAAGAGTGTAGCAGCAGTAAGGGTAGTGAGCGTATGAAGTGTGTTAGTAGTAGAGTGGTGTGCAGTAGTATGCAGAGGCAGGTAGTGTGTGTAAGCAGTGAGTGTAGAGCAGAGTGAGTGTTAGTAAGTGTGTGTGAGTAGTAGTGTGTAGTAGAGTGTGTGCAGTAGTAGTGTAGTAGTAGTGTGGTGTTAGTAGAGTGTGTAGTAGCGTGCAGTAAGGTAGCAGCAGTGGTAGAGTAGGGCAGTAGTAGTGTGTAGCAGACGTAGTTGTAAGGAGAGTGTGTGTACAGCAGTGAGTAGGTGTGTAGCAGTAGTGTGTAGTAGTAGTGTGTGCAGCAGCAGTGTGCAGTAGCAGTTAGCAGTAGTGAGTCAGTAGTAGTGTGTGCAGCAGTAGTAGTGCAGTAGCAGCAGT
>NW_025535283.1:77500-87500 GCF_020615455.1 Coregonus clupeaformis | reverse complement strand
CACATGACCCGAACCTATACCACTCCAGCAGTGCCCTCAGCCTAATACAGGTAGTAGGATAACATTATCTGCCCCTCAGCCTAATACAGGGTAGTAGGGTAACATTATCTGCCCCTCAGTCTAATACAGGCCAGTAGGGTAACATTATGGAGTGATGGAGTGAGGTATCATGGTGGTAGTGTAACATTAGTGATGGAGTGGTCACTAGCTGGTACAGCCACAAGTCATAAAATCTGATTTTAAAACTAACCCTAACCTTAACCATAACCTTAACCACACTGCTAACCCTAATGCCTCTAACAATTTTGACTTTGCAGCTGGCCCATCTAGCGGAAATCGCTCTGTTCTGTCTCAGTGCAAAATTAATGACAATAAAACGTCAACTTGCAGAGTGCACAATGCTCTAGCAAGCCGCCTAGAATACTTGATGATAGTTGATGGAAACAGCGCATTGTTATTAATTATTTAGTTTTAAGCGTTCCCCAAACCCTAACCTCAACTACTCTGAATTAAAACCTACACTACCAGTCAAAGGTTTTAGAACACCTACTCACTCCAGGGTTTGTAGAATAATAGTGAAGACATTAAAACTATGAAATAACACATATGGAATCATGTAGTAACCAAAAAAGTGTTAAACAAATCAAAATATATTTTATATTTGAGATTCTTCAAATAGCCACCCTTTGCCTTGATGACAGCTTTGCACACTCTTGGCATTCTCTCAACCAGCTTCACCTGGAATGCTTTCCCCAACAGTCTTGAAGGAGTTCCCACATATACAGAGCACTTGTTGGCTGCTTTTCCTTCTCTCTGCGGTCCGACTCATCCCAAACCATCTCCAATTTGGTTGAGGTCGGAGGATTGCGAGGCCAGGTCATCTGATGCAGCACTCCATCACTTTCCTTTTTGGTAAAATAGCCCTTACACAGCCTGGAGGTGTGTTGGGTCATTGTTCTGTTGAAAAACAAATGATAGTTCCACTAAGCCCAAACCAGATGTGATGGCGTATCACTGCAGAATGCTGTGGTAGCCATGCTGGTTAAGTGTGCCTTGAATTCTAAATAAATCACTGACAGTGTCACCAGCAAAGCACCCCCACACCATAACACCTCCTCCTCCATGCTTTACGGTGGGAAATACACATGCAGAGATCATCCGTTCACACACACACACCGCGTCTCACAAAGACACAGGCGGTTGGAAGCAAAATCTCCAGACCAAAGGACAAATTTCCACGGTCTAATGTCCATTGCTTGTCTCTTCTTCTTCTTGGTGTCCTTTAGTTGTGGTTTCTTTGCAGCAATTCGACCATGAAGGCCTGATTCACACAGTCCCCTCTGAACAGTTGATGTTGAGATGTGTCTGTTACTTGAACTCTGTGCAGCATTTATTTGGGCTGTAATTTCTGAGGCTGGTAACGCTAATGAACTTCCTGCAGCAGAGGTAACTCTGGGTCTTCCTTTCCTCTTTCTCAATCTCCCTCCCTTCTTCCTATCTCCCCATCTCCTCTTTCTCTCTCTGTCTCCTCCTTCCTTATTCCTGGATAGGACATCACAGGTACATATAGATGTCAGGTGTGTGTGTGTGTCAGGTGTGTGTGTGTGTGTCAGGTGTGTGTGTGTTTCAGGTGTGTGGTCAGTGTGTGTGTGTCAGGTGTGTGTGTGTGTCAGGTGTGTGTGTGTTTCAGGTGTGTGTGTGCAGGTGTGTGTGTGTCAGGTGTGTGTGTGTGTCAGGTGTGTGTGTGTGTCAGGTGTGTGTGTGTGTCAGGTGTGTGTGTGCTCCGTCTAAGACCGGGCCGCCTGCACCACCAGGCTCCTGGGAGGTGACCCATTTTCCATGATTCACCACTCAAACTCACACACACACACACACTCACTCACACCACCACTTTGATCCAATCCAGGGCCTAATACCGTATTTGACTGCTCCATCAATTATGAATCAGCAACAACAGCAGACTTTTAACCACTCAAGTCTTCAGCAGAACGGGAGGGTTGAGAGGGAAATGTTGGTGTCTGGTGCTCTTAGAGTCATGTTGGTAGGTCAGGCTGGGTAGGTACGCTCTGTGTTGCCAGTACGCTCTGTGTTGGTAGGACAGGCTGGGTAGGCACGCTTTGTGTTGTTAGGTCAGGCTGGGTAGATACGCTCTGTGTTGGTAGGCACGCTCTGTGTTGGTAGGTCAGGCTGCTAGGTACGCTCTGTGTTGGTAGGCACGCTCTGTGTTGGTAGGTCAGGCTGGGTAGGCACGCTCTGTGTTGGTAGGTCAGGCTGGGTAGGCGTACGTTCTGTGTTGGTAGTCAGGCTGGATAGGCACGTTCTGTGTTGGTAGGTCAGGTTGGGTAGGCACGCTCTGTGTTGGTAGGCACGCTCTGTGTTGGTAGGACAGGATTACTTCATACCTGAGTCCTCGAACATGATTCCTTCATACCTGAGTCCTCTAACAGGATTCCTTTATACCTGAGTCCTCTAACAGGATCCCTTCATACCTGAGTCCTCTAGCAGGATCCCCTTCATACCTGAGTCCTCCTAACAGGATCCCTTCATACCTGAGTCCTCTACAGGATCCCTTCATACCTGAGTCCTCTAGCAGGATCCCTTCATACCTGAGTCCTTGAACAGGATCCCTTCATACCTGAGTCCTCTAACAGGATCCCTTCATACCTGAGTCCTCTAACAGGATCCCTTCATACCTGAGTCCTCTAACAGGATCCCTTCATACCTGAGTCCTCTAGCAGGATCCCTTCATACCTGAGTCCTCTAACAGGATCCCTTCATACCTGAGTCCTCTAACAGGATCCCTTCATACCTGAGTCTCAACAGGATCCCTTCATACCTGAGTCATCTAACAGGATCCCTTCATACCTGAGTCCTCTAACAGGATCCTTCATACCTGAGTCCTCTAACAGGATCCCTTCATACCTGAGTCCTCCTAACAGGATCCCTTCATACCTGAGTCCTCGAACAGGATTCCTTCATACCTGAGTCCTCGAACAGGATCCCCTTCATACCTGAGTCCTCTAACAGGATCCCTTCATACCTGAGTCCTCTAACAGGATCCCTTCAACCTGAGTCCTCTAACAGGATCCCTTCATACCTGAGTCCTCTAACAGGATCCCTTCATACCTGAGTCCTCTAACAGGATCCCTTCATACCTGAGTCCTCGAACAGGATTCCTTCATACCTGAGTCCTCTAACAGGATCCCCTTCATACCTGAGTCCTCTAACAGGATCCCTTCATACCTGAGTCCTCTAACAGGATCCCTTCATACCTGAGTCCTCTAGCAGGATCCCTTCATACCTGGAGTCCTCTAACAGGATCCCTTCATACCTGAGTCCTCTAACAGGATCCCTTCATACCTGAGTCCTCTAACAGGATCCCTTGATACCTGAGTCCCCGAACAGGATTCCTTCATACCTGAGTCCTCTAACAGGATCCCTTCATACCTGAGTCCTCTAACAGGATCCCTTCACCTGAGTCCTCTAACAGGATCCCTTCATACCTGAGTCCTCTAGCAGGGTTCTTCTAGAAAGGTCTGCAGTGTATTAACTGAGTGGCGTTCTGCTGGCGCTGTGGCCCAGGGGTTAAGGACAATGATCAGCTAGTCAGAGGCAGATGGAGGTGCTAAAGGCTGACGGCGACTTTGGACGAGTGGGCTGATGTCAATGCCACAGAGGTGTGTGTGTGTGTGTGTGTGTGTGTGTGTGTGTGTGTGTGTGTGTGTGTGTGTGTGTGTGTGTGTGTGTGTGTGTGTCTGAAGTCAGAAGGACTTTGAGAGTTAGGTGTTAGTCAGACTACCTCCCACTGCCTCCCCCAGTCTGGCTCCAGATCAATAGTCAATCCCAGTTCAAAAGGTAACACACATACACACACACACACACACTAGGCACACGCACACACACACACACACACACACACACACACACACACACACACACACACACACACACACACACACACACCACTAGGCACACACACACACACACACACACACACACACACACACACACACACACACACACACACACACACACACACTAGACACACACACGACACATTAGACACATGCACACACACACACTAGACACACACACACACACACACACACACACTAGACACACACCATAACACACACACACACACACACACATTAGACACACACACTAGACACATGCACACACACACTAGACACATGCACACACACACACACTAGACAAACACACACACCCTTCCCTCCATCACACACATCCAAGCTGTAATTATATCCTGCTGTAGAAAGGGGTGTGTTACTGCGAAAATTGTTAGCATGTGTTTTGTTGTGTGGCGTGGCAGCGTGTGTTTGTGTGTGTATTTGTATCTGTGTGTGTCTAGTGTGTGTGTGTGTGTGTGTGTATGTGTCTAGTGTGTGTGTGTCTAGTGTGTGTGTGTGTGTGTGCATGTGTCTAGTGTGTGACAGTGGGGGGAAAAAGTATTTAGTCAGCCACCAATTGTGCAAGTTCTCCCACTTAAAAAGATGAGAGAGGCCTGTAATTTTCATCATAGGTACACGTCAACTATGACAGACAAATTGAGGAAAAAATCCAGAAAATCACATTGTAGGATTTTTTGATGAATTTATTTGCAAATTATGGTGGAAAATAAGTATTTGGTCACCTACAAACAAGCAAGATTTCTGGCTCACAGACCTGTAGCTCCTCTGTCCTCCACTCGTTACCTGTATTAATGTGCACCTGTTTGAACTTGTTATCAGTATAAAAGACACCTGTCCACAACCTCAAACAGTCACACTCCAAACTCTACTATGGCCAAGACCAAAGAGCTGTCAAAGGACACCAGAAACAAAATTGTAGACCTGCACCAGGCTGGGAAGACTGAATCTGCAATAGGTAAGCAGCTTGGTTTGAAGAAATCAACTGTGGGAGCAATTATTAGGAAATGGAAGACATACAAGACCACTGATAATCTCCCTCCGATCTGGGGCTCCACGCAAGATCTCACCCCGTGAGGTCAAAATGATCACAAGAACGGTGAGCATAAATCCCAGAACCACACGGGGGACCTAGTGAATGACCTGCAGAGAGCTGGGGACCAAAGTAACAAAGCCTACCATCAGTAACACACTACGCCGCCACGGACTCAAATCCTGCAGTGCCAGACGTGTCCCCCTGCTTAAGCCAGGACATGTCCAGGCCCGTCTGAAGTTTGCTAGAGTGCATTTGGATGATCCAGAAGAGGATTGGGAGAATGTCATATGGTCAGATGAAACCAAAATATAACTTTTTGGTAAAAACTCAACCTCGTCGTGTTTGGAGGACAAAGAATGCTGAGTTGCATCCAAAGAACACCATACCTACTATGAAGCATGGGGTTGGAAACATCATGCTTTGGGGCAGTTTTTCTGCAAAGGGACCAGGACGACTGATCCGTGTAAAGGAAAGAATGAATGGGGCCATGTATCGTGAGATTTTGAGTGAAAACCTCCTTCCATCAGCAAGGGCATTGAAGATGAAACGTGGCTGGGTCTTTCAGCATGACAATGATCCCAAACACACCGCCCAGGCACCGAAGGAGTGGCTTAGCCAGTCTCCAGATCTCAACCCCATAGAAAATCTTTGGAGGGAGTTGAAAGTCTGTGTTGCCCAGCGACAGCCCCAAAACATCACTGCTCTAGAGGAGATCTGCATGGAGGAATGGGCCAAAATACCAGCAACAGTGTGTGAAAACCTTGTGAAGACTTACAGAAAACGTTTGACCTGTGTCATTGCCAACAAAGGGTATAAAACAAAGTATTGAGCAACTTTTGTTATTGACCAAATACTTATTTTCCACCATAATTTGCAAATAAATTCATTAAAAAATCCTACAATGTGATTTTCTTATTCTGTCTGTCATAGTTGACGCGTACCTATGATGCAAATTACAGGCCTCTCTCATCTTTTTTTAAGTGGGAGAACTTGCACAATTGGTGGCTGACTAAATACTTTTTTACCCCACTGTATGTGTGTGTATGTGTGTGTGTGCATGTGTCTAGTATGTGTGCGTGTGTCTAGCGTGTGTGTGCATGTGTCTAGCGTGTGTGTGCATGTGTCTAGTGTGTGTATGTGTGTGTGTGTGTGTGTGTGTGTGTGTGTTACATGTGTCTAGTGTGTGTGTGTCCTGCCCGTATGTATTCATGCAACTGCCTCCAGTAATGACACAGCAATGTCCAGCAGACAGACGCAGTCGTCAATTACACCCTATTCCCTTTATAGTGCACTCCTTTGGCTCAGGGCCCTTAGCACTGTATAGGGAATAGGGTGCCATTTGGGACGCGATCAGAGAGCTACGTCATCCATCTACTCCTCTGTCCCAGCGTTGGGCATGGGCCGTCGTTAGGCTAAGTGATATGACAGTCTGGAGAATGGGAGCCAAGGTCGCATCCCAAATGGCACCCTACACAGTGCACTACTTTTTGACCAGGGCCCATAGGCTGTCATTTGGGCCAAAGCCAAAGTCGTAACCCAGCGGTGTTAGGGGAGGTTGAGAGAGTGTGAAGCAGGGCTCCAACACCATCGCAGTCATTTCAGTAATAGTTCTGTGATTGCTTGACATTTATTTCACCTGATTCCTCCTCTTTAAACGTTGGCTAAGGCGCTAATAGAACCTATATTCAGATTGAATAGAGAAACAGGCTCAGCAAAACAGATGGTATTTTTAGGAAGAAAGAAAGAAAGAAAGAAAGAAAGAAAGAAAGAAAGAAAGAAAGAAAGAAAGAAAGAAAGAAAGAAAGAAAGAAAGAAAGAAAGAAAGAAAGAAGGAGAAGAAGGGAAAAATCATAAAGCAAAGACAATAACTTGGTCTCATACTTGGCAGCAAACTTTTATGTTGCCAGGCAACTCGGCAACACAAACAACCATATAAGGGCAGCGCTGTTTTTAACTTCCTTCTCACCTTCCTGTTGCACATATCTACATACATGTATCTCTCTTTATCTTTCTCTTTCTTTCTCCCTCTTCTTAATCGCTCTCTTTCTCTCTCAGTTAATGAGCATTATGAACTCGCTCCCCTCTCCCTCTCTCTCTCTCTCTCTCTCTCTCTCTCTCTCTCTCTCTCTCTCTCTCTCTCTCTCTCTCTCTCTCTCTCTCTCTCTCTCTCTCTCTCTCTCTCTCTCTCTCTCTCTCTTTCTCTCTCTCTCTCTCTCTCTTCTCTCTCTCTCTCTCTCTCTCTCTCTCTCTCTCTCTCTCTACTCTCTCTACTCTCTCTCTCTCTCTCTCTCTCTCTCTACTCTCTTCTCTCTCTACTCACTCTCTCTCTCTACTCCTCGCCTCTCTCTCTCTACTCCTCTCTCTACTCTCTTTCTCTCTCTCTACTCTCTCTCTCTCTACTCTCTCTCTCTCTCTCTCTCTCTCTCTCTCTCTCTCTCTCTCTCTCTACTCACTCTCTCTCTACTCTCTTTCTCTCTCTCTACTCTCTCTCTCTCTCTCCTCCCTCTCTCTCTACTCACTCTCTCTCTCTCTCTCTCTCTCTCTCTCTCTGTCAATCCCCTCTTTACTTTACATTTTAGTCATTTGGCAGATGCTCTTATCCAGAGCGACTTACTTTCCTCTCGTTCTTTCCCCCTCATCCCTCTCTCCCCATGTTCTATACCTCCAATGTCTCTCTCTCCTCATCTCTCCATCTTCTTCTTTCCCCCCTCATCCCTCTCTCCCCATGTTCTATACCTCCAATGTCTCTCTCTCCTCATCTCTCCATCTTCTTCTTTCCCCCTCATCCCTCTCTCCCCATGTTCTATACCTCCAATGTCTCTCTCTCTCCCTCATCTCTCCATCTTCTTCTTTCCCCCCTCATCCCTCTCTCCCCATGTTCTATACCTCCAATGTCTCTCTCTCCCTCATCTCTCCATCTTCTTCTTTCCCCCCTCATCCCTCTCTCCCCCATGTTCTATACCTCCAATGTCTCTCTCTCTCATCTCTCCATCTTCTTCTTTTTCCCCACCTCATGGATTGTGTCTTCTCAACTGGAGATTGTACTTGCTATCTTGTTGATGATATATAGTTCAGTCCAGCAGACTCCCTTTAAAGAGCCTGATCTGTATCCCATATCATAATGTTCTAAATGTTAAATATGAAAGTATACCTTATCAAAATTATTCTGTAACGTCCTATCCTCCCCTTAAGGATAGTTTGGTTATGATTTATAAGACCACTCTCTTCGGACCACCCACCCTCCCTTTCCATCCTAGCTGATCCTATCGTCCCTGGCTTGCTTGCCTTACAGCCTGGGCCCACATCTCTAATTCCCTCTCTCTCTCTCGTGGTGCCTCTCCTCTCTTCTCCTCCTCCCTCCCTCCTCTCCTCTCCCTCTCCTCTCCTCTCCTCTCCTCTCCCTCTCCTCTCCCTCCTCTCCTCTCCTCTCCTCTCCTCCTCTCCTCTCCTCTCCTCTCCTCTCTTCTCTCCTCCTCCTCTCTCCTCTTCTCCCTCCTCCTCTCCTCTCCTCTCCTCTCTCTCCTCTCCTCTCCTCTCCTCTCCTCTCCTCTCCTCTCCTCTCTTCCTCTCCTCTCCTCCTCTCCTCTCCTCTCCTCCCCCTCCTCTCTCCTCCCTCCCTCTCCTCTCCTCTCCTCTCCTCTCCTCTCCTCTCTCTCCTCTCCTCTCCTCTCCTCTCCTCTCCTCTCCTCTCCCTCTCCTCTCCCTCCTCATCTCTTCTGCTTAGACCTGGCAAGACGCCAGTCACTATCACTGTGCGATCTGATTCACTTAATAGATCATGATGTTGCCAGGCTGACAGGGCCGACTGGTCTCTACGGTCCCTTTAGGGGCCTCTGCTCTCCGCAGGCTGACACACACACACACACTCTACACACACACACTCTCACACACACACACACACTCACACACACACACACACACTCACACACACACGGTCCCCCAGCCTGCATGCAGATAAGAGCTTCAGTAAATAAATATACTAGTGCTGATCTGTTGGTGGTTTGTGTTTTTCTCCTACTGATAAGATAAGAATATCTATATCTAGCTACAGGGATAGATTCTGACCTATTTAACCCCTCGCTGTACATGCTGGCTGGAAGATATCTGTGTGTTATATGTGGCTGGAAGATATCTTTGTGTTACATGTGGCTGAAAGATATCTTTGTGTGAGTTGATTGAATCAGAACAATTATTTGCCTTTTCTCATTTATTTAGTTCATAATCTAAATCCTGTCTGTTGGTCTGTCATATACAGTGGGGAAAAAAAAGTATTTAGTCAGCCACCAATTGTGCAAGTTCTCCCACTTAAAAAGATGAGAGAGGCCTGTAATTTTCATCATAGGTACACGTCAACTATGACAGACAAAATAGAAAAAAAATCCAGAAAATCACATTGTAGGATTTTTAATGAATTTATTGGCATATGATGGTGGAAAATAAGTATTTGGTCAATAACAAAAGTTTCTCAATACTTTGTTATATACCCTTTGTTGCGCAATGACACAGGTCAAACGTTTTCTGTAAGTCTTCACAAGGTTTTCACACACTGTTGCTGGTATTTTGGCCCATTCCTCCACGCAGATCTCCTCTAGAGCAGTGATGTTTTGGGGCTGTCGCTGAGCAACACAGACTTTCAACTCCCTCCAAATATTTTCTATGGGGGTTGAGATCTGGAGACTGGCTAAAGCCACTCCAGGACCTTGAAATGCTTCTACGAAGCCACTCCTTCGTTGCCCGGGCGGTGTGTTTGGGATCATTGTCATGCTGAAAGACCCAGCCACGTTTCATCTTCAATGCCCTTGCTGATGGAAGGAGGGTTTCACTCAAAATCTCACGATACATGGCCCCATTCATTCTTTCCTTTACACGGATCAGTCGTCCTGGTCCCTTTGCAGAAAAACAGCCCCAAAGCATGATGTTTCCAACCCCATGCTTCACAGTAGGTATGGTGTTCTTTGGATGCAACTCAGCATTCTTTGTCCTCCAAACATGACGAGTTGAGTTTTTACCAAAAAAGTTATATTTTGGTTTCATC
>NW_025535283.1:67500-72500 GCF_020615455.1 Coregonus clupeaformis | reverse complement strand
TTTGGAAATTAATTGATTTGGAATTAAATATTTTTACATTTTCAGTTAATATAATAAAACAAATCAAATCAAATCACATTTTATTTGCCACATGCGGCGAATACAACAGGTTTAGACCTTACAGTGAATGCTTACTTACAAGCCCTTAACCAACAATGCAGTTTATAAGAAAAAAAATAAAAAGAGATAAGTAAAAAAATAAAAAATAGCAAATAATTAAAGAGCAGTAAAATAACAGTAGGGAGGCTATATACAGGGGGCACGGTACAGAGTCAATGTGTTAGTCTATGTAATAACGTAGGGAGGCTATATGGGGTACCAGTACAGAGTCAGTGTGCGGGGGCACCGGTTAGTCAAGGTAATTGAGGTAATATGTACTGTGTAGAGTTAAAGTGACTATGCATAAATAATTAACAGTGGGGTGGGGTGGGGTGGGGGGTTAATGCAAATAGTCCGGGTAGCTATTATTAGCTGTTCCAGGAGTCTTAAGGCTTGGGGTAGAAGCTGTTAAGAAGCCTTTTGGACCTAGACTTGGCACTCCGGTACCGCTTGCGGTGTGGTAGCAGAGAGAACAGTCTATGACTAGGTGGCAGGGGTCTTTGACAAGTTTTAGGGCCTTCTGACACCGCCTGGTATAGAGGTCCTGGATGGCAGGAAGTTTGCCCCCAGTGATGTACTTACGTTACTACCCTCTGTAGTGCCTTGCGGTCGGAGGCCGAGCAGTTGCCATACCAGGCGGTGATGCAACTAGTCAGGATGCTCTCGATGGTGCAGCTGTATAACTTTTTGAGGATCTGAGGACCCATGCCAAATCTTTTCCAGTCTCCTGAGGGGAATAGCGTTGTCGTGCCCTCTTCATGACTGTCTTGGTGTGTTTGGACCATGATAGTTTGTTGGTGATGTGGACACCAAGGAACTTGAAGCTCTCAACCTGTTCCACTACAGCCCATCGATGAGAATGGTCTCAGTCCTCTTTTTTTTCCTGTAGTCCACATCATCTCCTTTGTCTTGATCACATTGAGGGAGAGGTTGTTATCCTGGCACCACACGGCCAGGTCTCTGACCTCCTCCCTATGGCTGTCTCGTCGTTGTCGGTGATCAGGCCTGTTGTGTCGTCGGCAACCTTAATGATAGTGTTGTAGTCGTGCCTGGCCATGCAGTCATGGGTGAACAGGGAGTACAGGAGGGGACTGAGCACGCTCCCTGAAGGGCCCCGTGTTGAGGATCAGCGTGGCAGGATGTGTTGTTACCTACCCTTACCACCTGGGGGCGCCCGTCAGGAAGTCCAGGATCCAGTTGCAGAGGGAGGTGTTTAGTCCCAGGGTCCTTAGCTTAGTGATGAGCTTTGAGGACACTATGGTGTTGAATGCTGAGCTGTAGTCAATGAATAGCATTCTCACGTAGGTGTTCCTCTTGTCCAGGTGGGAAAGGGCAGTGGAGCGAATAGAGATTGCATAATCTGTGGATCATTGGAGAGGTATGCAAATTTAGTGGGTGTAGGGTTTCTGGGATAATGGTGTTGATGTAGCCATGACCAGCCTTTCAAAGCACTTCATGGCTACAGACGTGAGTGCTACGTGTCGGTAGTCATTTAGACAGGTTATCTTAGTTTTCTTGGGCACGGGGACTATGGTGGTCTGCTTGAAACATGTTGTTTATTACAGACTCAGTCAGGGACAGGTTGAAAATGGCAGTGAAGACACTTGCACATACGGTTGTGTAAATCATTTACTGTAGGATTTGCTTTGAATAATGTCAACCTGTAATCCTTTATTGCCAGTATAGCTAGGCTGTCTAAACAGGGACATGATCAGCCTGAAAGTCTGAGGAATTGAATTTGAATGGGTTAATTTGTGGAATTGTTGGGAATAATATTGAATTGGGAATTGAATTCTTGGAATTGACCAAACATTGGAATTCAGAGGAATTGAATTATCTCAGAATTCAAAGACTGACCTGGAATTTGAATTGAATTAAATGGAATTTACAGGGAGAGAGAATTGAATTAGAATTGAATTTGTGGAATTGACCCCAACCCTGATTTGTAATACTGTATAATGAACTCTATTGTCATGACAAAATGACATATTTGGGTTGTCAAATCCATTTAAATCCCCTACGTCTCCCCTTTTCTCTCTCAGTATTGCACAATAAGCTCTATGACTACATTCAGGAGTAGACATTACCAAAGTAAACACCCACACAGCCAACGTATGATGAGATAAACTGATCTGAGTCCATCCCTCCACTCCTCTTCCCCTGTGTTGTTGTCTCTGTAGAAATGGATGACAGGGGTTATAACTCCCTCTTCCCCTGTGTTGTTGTCTCTGTAGAAATGGATGACAGGGGTTATAACTCCTCTTCCCTGTGTTTTTGTCTCTGTAGAAATGGATGACAGGGTTATAACTCCTCTTCCCTGTGTTGTTGTCTCTGTAGAAATGGATGACAGGGGTTATAACTCCTCTTCCCTGATGTTGTCTCTGTAGAAATGGATGACAGGGGTTATAACTCCTCTTCCCTGTGTTGTTGTCTCTGTAGAAATGGATGACAGGGGTTATAACTCCTCTTCCCTGTGTTGTTGTCTCTGTAGAAATGGATGACAGGGGTTATAACTCCTCTTCCCTGTGTTGTTGTCTCTGTAGAAATGGATGACAGGGGTTATAACTCCTCTACCCTGTGTTGTTGTCTCTGTAGAAATGGATGACAGGGGTTATAACTCCTCTACCCTGTATGTTGTTGTCTCTGTAGAAATGGATGACAGGGGTTATAACTCCTCTTCCTGTGTTGTTGTCTCTGTAGAAATGGATGACAAGGGTTATAACTACTCTTCCCTGTGTTGTTGTCTCTGTAGAAATGGATGACAGGGGTTATAACTCCTCTACCCTGTGTTGTTGTCTCTGTAGAAATGGATGACATGGGTTATAACTCCTCTTCCTGTGTTGTTGTTTCTGTAGAAATGGGATGACAGGGGTTATAACTCCTCTTCCCTGTGTTGTTGTCTCTGTAGAAATGGATGACAGGGGTTATAACTCCTCTACCCTGTGTTGTTGTCTCTGTAGAAATGGATGACAAGGGTTATAACTCCCTCTTCCGGTGTTGTTGTCTCTGTAGAAATGGATGACAGGGGTTATAACTCCTCTTCCCTGTGTTGTTGTCTCTGTAGAAATGGATGACAAGGGTTATAACTCCCTCTTCCCTGTGTTGTTGTCTCTGTAGAAATGGATGACAGGGGTTATAACTCCCTCTACCCTGTGTTGTTGTCTCTGTAGAAATGGATGACATGGGTTATAACTCCCCTCTTCCCTGTGTTGTTGTCTCTGTAGAAATGGATGACAGGGGTTATAACTCCTCTTCCTGTGTTGTTGTCTCTGTAGAAATGGATGACAGGGGCTATAACTCCTCTACCCTGTGTTGTTGTCTCTGTAGAAATGGATGACATGGGTTATAACTCCTCTCTTCCCTGTGTTGTTGTCTCTGTAGAAATGGATGACAGGGGTTATAACTCCTCTTCCCTGTGTTGTTGTCTCTGTAGAAATGGATGACAGGGGGTTATGACTCCTCTTCCCTGTGTTGTTGTCTCTGTAGAAATGGATGACAGTGGTTATAACTCCTCTTCCCTGTGTTGTTCTCTGTAGAAATGGATGACAAGGGTTATAACTCCTCTTCCCTGTGTTGTTGTCTCTGTAGAAATGGATGACAGGGGTTATGACTCCTCTTCCCCTGTGTTGTTGTCTCTGTAGAAATGGATGACAGGGTTATAACTCCTCTTCCCTGTGTTGTTGTCTCTGTAGAAATGGATGACAGGGGTTATAACTCCTCTTCCCTGTGTTGTTGTCTCTGTAGAAATGGATGACAGGGGTTATAACTCTCCCTCTTCCCTGTGTTGTTGTCTCTGTAGAAATGGGATGACAGGGTTATGACTCCCTCTTCCCCTGTGTTGTTGTCTCTGTAGAAATGGATGACAGGGGTTATAACTCCTCTTCCCTGTGTTGTTGTCTCTGTAGAAATGGATGACAGGGGTTATAACTCCTCTTCCCTGTGTTGTTGTCTCTGTAGAAATGGATGACAGGGGTTATAACTCCTCTTCCCTGTGTTGTTGTCTCTGTAGAAATGGATGACAGGGGTTATAACTCCTCTTCCCTGTGTTGTTGTCTCTGTAGAAATGGATGACAGGGGTTATAACTCCTCTTCCCTGTGTTGTTGTCTCTGTAGAAATGGATGACAGGGGTTATGACTCCTCTACCCTGTGTTGTTGTCTCTGTAGAAATGGATGACAGGGGTTATAACTCCTCTTCCCTGTGTTGTTGTCTCTGTAGAAATGGATGACAGGGGTTATAACTCCTCTACCCTGTGTTGTTGTCTCTGTAGAAATGGATGACAGGGGTTATAACTCCTCTTCCCTGTGTTGTTGTCTCTGTAGAAATGGATGACAGGGGTTATGACTCCTCTTCCCTGTGTTGTTGTCTCTGTAGAAATGGATGACAGGGGTTATAACTCCTCTACCCTGTGTTGTTGTCTCTGTAGAAATGGATGACAGGGGTTATAACTCCCTCTTCCCTGTGTTGTTGTCTCTGTAGAAATGGATGACAGGGGTTATAACTCCTCTACCCTGTGTTGTTGTCTCTGTAGAAATGGATGACATGGGTTATAACTCCTCTTCCCTGTGTTGTTGTTTCTGTAGAAATGGATGACAGGGGTTATAACTCCTCTTCCCTGTGTTGTTGTCTCTGTAGAAATGGATGACAGGGGTTATAACTCCTCTGCCCTGTGTTGTTGTCTCTGTAGAAATGGATGACAAGGGTTATAACTCCTCTTCCCTTGTTGTTGTCTCTGTAGAAATGGATGACAGAGGGTTATAACTCCTCTACCCTGTGTTGTTGTCTCTGTAGAAATGGATGACAAGGGTTATAACTCCTCTTCCCTGTGTTGTTGTCTCTGTAGAAATGGATGACAGGGGTTATAACTCCTCTTCCCTGTGTTGTTGTCTCTGTAGAAATGGA